>NW_025305362.1:0-780 GCF_018294505.1 Triticum aestivum
CGGCGACAAGCCTCGGCGGCCAAGCAAGACAAATCACGATCAGAGTCCTCGAGAAGTTTTCCTTGTTCTACTCTCCATTCTGGTAATCGTTGTCAGTATAGTGCCCATCCCTGGCTAGATATATGGAGCCCTCCTAAATCCACAACACAAGAAAACACATTTCTTCCAGATGTGTCTCATTCCCTTCATGCATCCACAACTCGTGTTTCCCCCTCTTTCGCTTGGGTCTTTAATCTCTGAATCATTCGAGTTGCCTGCAGGTTATAGCTAGCCAGTTAATTGACTAGAAACATAGACGACAGCAACATTTGGCAGCTCGATATATATTTAACTACAACATACTTGGAGTAAATTCCCTGGTAGGTATGTCAGTATGTGGGCTAGTAATGGATGTGAGAGCAGTTGTTCCTGCACTATACTATTGGTCATGTGTACCCATTACTATTTTAATCACAGCACGACATCCGCTAGCTACTGGTGGATTGAACAATACCTGGAAGAAGAACATAGAAATACACATGTCAAAAAGAGGCCAAGACATGGACTGGATCGAATGCATATCCTACCGGAAAAGAAACAATAGTTGGAGGTTTGCCATCATGGAAGGAGGTGGATAACAACTTTTTGTCAGATTTTATTGGCCACCACACAAATAAATAGAAATCGTAACATCCCCATGATTGATAACAGGAAATAATAATTTCAAATCTCAGAGAGAGTGGCACACACAGAGAGTGAGAGAGAGAGAGGGAGACTTAGACACCATTCATGGCAGTAAAA
>NW_025305363.1:0-780 GCF_018294505.1 Triticum aestivum
CCTGAATCCTGGCCCATAGGGTTTCTAGTCGTATTCAGGCTGTGGGGGCCCAGTAGGTGGCATTTTTTTTGTTTTTTTGTTTTATTTGTTGCTTTATTTAGTTTATTTTGGTTTTGGTTTATTTTTCTTTTGGTATTTTGCTTTATTTTTTAATTCTTTTTTCTTTTAGTTTTAGAAAAATTATAAACTTTCTGTTAGTGCCATTAGTTTTCAAATCTGAAAACTCTTTTTTTGTTTTCTTTGTTGCTTTATTTATTTTATTTTGTTTCTACTTACAACAAAATACTTATTGTTGCTATTTTTAGTTTTTTTCAGTTTTTTGTTCTGTTTTCTGCATTATTTAGTTTTTGTTGTTTTTTGCTTTATTTTTTAATTCTTTTTGCTTTTAGTTTTAGAAAAATTATAAACTTTCTGTTAGTGCCATTAGTTTTCAAATTTGGAAACTCTTTTTTTGTTTTCTTTGTTGCTTTATTTATAAACCGGTGTGAGCGCCCTTCGGTTGGCGAGGTTTTAAAATTCATAGTTTTCAAATGAACTCTGAAAAAGTTGGCATAGCATGTGCATGTACAAAACGGACAATGGTATCATACTCGTCTGTTACAAAGTTGGCATGTTATCATCATAATAGTTGCGGGAGAAAGTCTTCACTTTTTCTTCGCTTGTGTCGTTTGCTTATTGCGCCGTAACCATGGATAATCTTCATCGTTTATCAGGATGCTTGGGTCAGCCTTGACTTTGAAGGGGGAATTTCATGAAACTTTTCATACTCTTCAGACATGT
>NW_025305364.1:0-780 GCF_018294505.1 Triticum aestivum
ACGCCGCCGCCTCGACCACCGCTGGACTCGCCGTCGAACGCCTCGTCCGCCCGTGCCCTCGCCGGAGCTCTCCGACGACCGGAGCGCCGCCGACGACGACGTCCGAGCCGCATCGCCGGCGACCACCACCGCTGTAAGCTCCGACGACCCTCCCCGCCGTTAGATCTTCATTATACGGCCTAGATTAGATGCAAACGAATAGGTAGGTTTTATGTATTAGATCGGTTTTTATGCGGTTTTATTTACGGTTTAGATTGGTTCAGATCGAACCGGGCCTCCTCCGGTTTTCTGCTTTAGCCGCACAGTCACGGTTTCGTTAAGTTACGACCGAGCGTTGTTTAGTTCAGATCGCCCATTGCTTAGGCCCAATAGCAGCCTGACGCGTAGTACCTGCCCGTTTGTTTTTTTTAGTTTATTTTCGTTTCTGTTTTAAAAACAGAAATAGTTTCAATTTTAGATTGCTTATAACTTTTATGTTTTAGATTCAATTTGAGTGATTCTTTTTGCATTGTGTCAAAAATTTGTTGAAGTTTTTGTTTACGTACTTAGTTTGCAAATTTGAGTAGTTTAAATTTGAATTATTTCAAATATGTTTCAAACACTGTTTTGGCTCTAGTTTGAGTTTTATAAAATATTTTTGATTGATTCTTTTTGCTACTGTTTTATTATGGTTTTGTCTATCCAGTAGGATATAGTTATTTATTTTTAGTTTATTTTAAGTTAGGTTTGTTGCAAAAACAGTACTGTTTTGCTTATGTAGTTGTTTTAGTCATATAATTA
>NW_025305365.1:0-780 GCF_018294505.1 Triticum aestivum
TAAAACTTATTTGAACTCCTGACTTTTTGTGTGTTCAAAATGCACCATTCAAAGCCACATCATCATTTTTCAATCCTTTCTGACTACATTTGTTATTTTTCATGCATTTACTAATTATTTTGAGCTATAAGACCCTAAAATTGAAAAGCATTTCAAATGAACTCTGAAAAGGTTGAAACTTGGCATGATATCATCATTTCATCCACACAGCATGTGCAGGAAAGTTGAGAGGGTTACGGCAAAAACTGGATGCACTTCGTGTACAAAATGGACAATCTCTTTCAAAGTATCAGGATTTCATCCGGAAACTCGTCTGTTACAAAGGGATTTCATTTTTTTAAACTGATTTGAACTCCTGACTTTTTGTGTGTTCAAAATGCACCATTCAAAGCCACATCATCATTTTTAAATCCTTTCTGACTTCATTTGTTATTTTTCATGCATTTACTAATTATTTTGAGCTATAAGACCCTAAAATTGAAACGCATTTTAAATGAACTCTGAAAAGGTTGAAACTTGAAATGATATCATCATTTCATCCACACAGCATGTGCAAGAAAGTTGAGAGGTTTACGGCAAAAACTGGATGGACTTCGTGTACAAAATGGACAATCTCTTTCAAAGTATCAGGATTTCATCCGGAAACTCGTCTGTTACAAAGGGATTTCATTTTTTAAAACCTATTTGAACTCCTGACTTTTTGTGTGTTCAAAATGCACCATTCAAAGCCACATCATCATTTTTCAATCCTTTCTGACTTCATTTGTTATTTTTCATGCA
>NW_025305366.1:0-780 GCF_018294505.1 Triticum aestivum
ACTTATTTGAACTCCTGACTTTTTGTGTGTTTAAAATGCACCATTCAAAGCCACATCATCATTTTTCAATCCTTTCTGACTTCATTTGTGTTATTTTCATGCATTTACTAATTATTTTGAGCTACAAGACCCTAAAATTGAAAAGCATTTCAAATGAACTCTGAAAAGGTTGAAAGTTGGCATGGTATCATCATTTCATCCACATAGCATGTGCAAGAAAGTTGAGAGGGTTACGGAAAATACTGGATGCACTTCGTGTACAAAACGGACAATCTCTTTCAAAGTATCAGGATTTCATCCGGAAACTCGTCTGTTACAAAGGGATTTCATTTTTTAATACTTATTTGAACTCCTGACTTTTTGTGTGTTCAAAATGCACCATTCAAAGGCACATCATCATTTTTCAATCCTTTCTGACTTCATTTGTTATTTTTCATGCATTTACTAATTATTTTGAGCTATAAGACCCTAAAATTGAAAAGCATTTCAAATGAACTCTGAAAAGGTTCAAAGTTGGCATGATATCATCATTTCATCCACATAGCATGTGCAAGAAAGTTGAGAGGGTTACGGCAAAAACTGGATGCACTTCATGTACAAAACGGACAATCTCTTTCAAAGTATCAGGATTTCATACGGAAACTCGTTTGTTACAAAGGGATTTCTTTTTTTAAAATTTATTTGAACTCCTGACTTTTTGTGTGTTCAAAATGCAGCATTCAAAGCCACATCATGATTTTTCAATCCTTTATGACTTCATTTGTTATTTTTCATGCATGT
>NW_025305367.1:0-780 GCF_018294505.1 Triticum aestivum
CATCGGGGCGGCGGGGCAGCGTCGAGGCGGCGGGGCAGCGGCGTCGGGAGAGGAGAGGGGAAGGGGATCTAGGGCGAGGGAGAGGGCGAGGGAGGGAGAGGGCGAGGGCGAGGGCGAGCAGTAGGTCAGGGCAGCGGCGGCGGCGGCGGTGGATCGAGAGGGAGAGGGAACTGGTGAGGGGGAGAGGGAAGGGGGGATCGGGCGAAGGGGGAGAGGGAAGGTGGGATCGGGCACCTCACCGTGGGCACAATACTAATGGCGCACCTCACCGTGGTGCGCCATTAGTGTATCCATACTAATGGCGCACCTCACCGTGGTGCGCCATTAGTATTTTTTTTATTTCAACTCAAGCCAACAGGTTATGTACCACCAGAACTGATCCACATCAAGTCCCCTCTACTAGCTCGACTGGTCAGCAGCCAGTTCTCACACCAGGAGGTCCTGGGTTCGACTCCCAGGCTCCACAAATTTTTTTAGCATTTAAAAAGCTGTTTGATACTTATTTGTGTTTAAATATGTTCAAACTTGTTTAAATAATAACAGTAATATTTTTTTATAAGACAGTAGCATTTAAAAAGCTGTTTGATACTTATTTTTTTATAAGACGGTGCGCGGGGTGCGTGGGGTCGGCGGCGGCGGTTGAGTAGGGGAATCGAGGGTGCGGGGGGTCGGCGGCGGCGGCCGATGGACTGGGGGGGTGCTCGGCGGCGAGGGGTACCGGATCTGGCGAGGTGGGATAGCGATCGAGATGGAGGGGGATCGAGGTGGGCTCCACAAATT
>NW_025305368.1:0-780 GCF_018294505.1 Triticum aestivum
AATCACTCCGGGACTGCAAAACAGTTAGTAATAGTCCATGAAACGGGCTAGAATTGGCCAAAACTACCAGTGTTGATGACCGACATGTAAGCGCACCTTGGGGTTCAATAAATGTGGAAATCGCTTGGGAGCTCAAAACGGTGAGTAATAATCCAAGAAACAGGCCAGAATCGGCCAAAACTGTGACTGTTCATGACCGACACATAAATGCACCCCAGGGTTCGTTAATCATGGAAATCACTCCGTGACCCCAAAACAGTGAGTAATAGTCCATGAAATGGGCCAGAATTGGCCAAAACTGTGAGTGTTGATGACCGACATGTAAGCGCACCTTGGGGTTCAATAAATGTGAAAATCGCTTGGGACCTCAAAATGGTGAGTAATAATCCGTGAAACAGGCCAGAATCGGCCAAAACTGTGAGTAATAATCCAAGAAACGGGCGAGAACCGGCCAAAACTGCCAGTGTTGATGACCAACATATAAGTGCACCTTGGGGTTCAATAACTATGGAATTTGCTTCAGGACCTCAGAACAGTGAGTAATAATCCAAGAAACGGGCCAGAATCGGCCAAAACTACGATTGTTGATGACCGACACGTAAACGCACCACAGGGTTTGTTAATCGTGGAAATCACTCCGGGACCGCAAAACAGTGAGTAATAGTCCATGAAACGGGTCAGAATTGGCCAAAACTGCGAGTGTTGATAACCGACATGTAAACGCACCCCAGGGTTCGTTAATCGTGGAAATCACTCCGGGACCACAAAACAGTGAGTAAT
>NW_025305369.1:0-780 GCF_018294505.1 Triticum aestivum
GAAGATCTAGACAGGAGGTCCTGTGTTCACATCCCATAATGTTGATTTATTTTGACCCAATTATTTTTCGCGGTCTCGATGAAAGCCCATAAAAGGCCCATCAACATAGAAGTACATGGCCCAGATTGACCAAACGAAAAGGGCTAAACCAAACCAAGAATACATATTCCCTTTAATAGTAGGATAATTCCTTTTTTAATTTAGTATCCCCAACACATTGAAGCCTATGGATCCTTCCTTTCAATATAGAAATCAACATAGAAGTACCTGGCCCAGATTGACCAAACGAAAAGGACTAAACCAAACCAAGAAAAGGATGCAATCCTTCCTTTAGTTTGCTCATTCGCTTAACTAGTTACATCGACGATCTAGACAGGAGGTCCTGTGTTCAATTCCCTCAATGTTGATTTATTTTGACCCAATTATTTTTCGCGGTCTCTATGAAAGCCCATAAAAGGCCCATCAACATAGAAGTATCTGGCCCAGATTGACCAAACGAAAAGGACTAAACCAAACCAAGAACACATATTCCCTTTAATAGTAGGATAATTCCTTTTTTAATTTAGTAGCCCCAACACATTGAAGCCTATGGATCCTTCCTTTCAATATAGAAATCAACATAGAAGTACCTGGCCCAGATTGACCAAACGAAAAGGCCTAAACCAAACCAAGAAAAGGACTAAACCAAACCAAGAAAAGGACGCAATCCTTCCTTTAGTTTGCTCATTCGCTTAATTAGGTACATCGAAGATCTAGACAGGAGGTCCTGTGTTCAATTTC
>NW_025305370.1:0-780 GCF_018294505.1 Triticum aestivum
AGCTCGATTGAGTCAACCTAGAGCACTCCACAAATGCCAACAAAGACATGTATGGATAGAGCATGACATACATATCAAAACTCCCTTACTGATCATCCTCAAAAGAGGCACGGATCACTAGGAAACAAGCTGGACATATAGCATCATGAACTAAAATATCCCAGACTTAGCGAAAATCACTAAGTCCCTGAAATCTGCAATCTCAGGTACCTCTCTTCGCAAGCTTGCACAAGACAACACACACATCCTAAAAATGCATGGGTGGCACCTCTGGAAAGAAGACAAAATGCTTCACAATACATCCCAAAGGGGCACAGGCATATCATGCACGGATTAAACATAGCAAAAATGACAAAAGTGCATGATGAACTAACGGTTCTGCAATTTAACTCACGAAGCCTCCTTCTAACAGCATTTTGGGTATAAAGAGGACCTCAAATGCAAATGATGCAATGGAACGAAATGATGTACATGTCGAGGCGAAGATTTTGATATATCATACGCCTAAAATGGATCTACGGTTGCGGAGATACGAGCAGTCAAACATCGCATAAAAATCTGGGAGATTAGGGTTTCGGGGAGAGGTCAACCTAGCCCAGATCCAGATCTGGATCGGCACGCTTCCCGAGGCGGCGCCGGAGACACTGTTCGCCGGAGAGGAAAGGGACGCCGGGCTCCGGGAGGTCGCCGGAGAGGGGACCGGGCGTGGAGGAGGCGGTGGCCGGCGACGAGACGGCGAGGGGCGGCGCGGCCGGGGTCGCCGTGGCCGCGGGCGAGGGC
>NW_025305371.1:0-779 GCF_018294505.1 Triticum aestivum
GTCCTCGCACGTTCGTAGTCGGATCGTCAAAGTCGACTTCCACCAAAGCGAAATCCACCATCTCATCGAAAGACGGGACACCTTTGCCTCTATCAAGTGGTATCAGATTTCCAGGTTGCTCGGTGAGATTTTACAGTTTTTCGTAGTTTAGATCGAGTCTGTTCTTCATACCTACAGTCCACGAAAAAGCCAAAAAAAATTAGGGTTAGTTCATCATATCCGAACCAATCTGAGCCTTTGCATAATCTTTTTAGGGTTTTGCTTTGTTGAATTTGCGGTTGCATCGTCGTGTCTAGTTGCTGGTCTTAGAGTCTAGTCTTTTAGAGTTTCGAGTTCTGGTCATAAGTTGTCACGCCGCCGCCGCACCATCATCATCGCCCCTGCCATCTACCACCACCGCACCGAATCCGTATCCATATACCACCACCAATCCGTGTCCATATACCACCACCGATCCATATCCATATACTACCACCGCTACCATCACCGCTGCCATATACCACCACCATATATCCACCACCAATCCGAGTTCCTTGATTATTAGGGTTGTTTTCGAGATCCATCTAGTTTCCGATTCGTGTTTCCTTGCCGGCGTAGGTTTCGAAAAAAAAAAGAGTCGGGTAGCCACGCTCCGTTTAGGCCCAAAATTTTTCGAAAACGCATTTTTCGAAAAAAATTCTGGCTATCCTATTTTTAGGTGTTTCTGAGTGTTTTGAGACAGGTGCCATTATAGGAAGTTTTTTTTGACCCGTTTCCAGTTTTTGGGTCCGGGCAGTCGA
>NW_025305372.1:0-779 GCF_018294505.1 Triticum aestivum
CCTGATACTTCGAAAGAGATTGTCCGTTTTGTACACGAAGTGCATCCAGTTTTTGCCGTAACCCTCTCTACATTCTTGCACATTCTATGTGGGTCAAATGATGATACCATGCCAACTTTCAACCTTTTCAGAGTTCATTTGAAATGCTTTTCAATTTCAGGGTCTTATAGCTCAAAATAATCAGTAAATGCATGAAAAATTACAAATGAAGTCAGAAAGGGTTGAAAATTGATGATGCGGCTTTGAATGGTGCATTTTGAGCACAGAAAAACTATGGAGTTCAAATAAGTTCGAAAAAATGAAATCCCTTTGTAACAAACGAGTTTCTGTATGAAACCCTGATACTTCGAAAGAGATTGTCCGTTTTGTACACGAAGTGCATCCAGTTTTTGCGATAACCGTCTCTACTTTCTTGCACATGCTATGTCGGTCAAATGATGATACCATGCCAAATTTCAAGCTTTTCAGAGTTCATTTGAAATGCTTTTCAATTTCAGGGTCTTATAGCTCAAAATAATCAGTAAATGCATGAAAAATAACAAATGAAGTCAGAAAGGGTTGAAAATTGATGATGTGGCTTTGAATGGTGCATTTTGAGCACAGAAAAACTATGGAGTTCTAATAAGTTCAAAAAAATGAAACCCCTTTGTAACAGACGAGTTTCCGTATGAAACCCTGATACTTCGAAAGAGATTGTCCGTTTTGTACACGAAGTGCATCCAGTTTTTGCCGTAACCCTCTCTACATTCTTGCACATTCTATGTGGGTCAAATGATGAT
>NW_025305373.1:0-779 GCF_018294505.1 Triticum aestivum
GGTCTGAATGACGCCTCGAGCGGAAACTGCAGAATAGTAATGTGGGTGCCAAACGAGTGTCTGAAAGACTCCTCGAGCGGAAAATGCGGAATAATAATACAGGTGCCAAACGAGTGTCTGAAAGACTCCTCGAGAGGAAAATGCGGAATAAAAATACAGGTGCCAAACGAGTGTCTGAAAGACTCCTCGAGAGGAAAATGCGGAATAAAAATACAGGTGCCAAACGAGTGTCTGAAAGACTCCTCGAGCGGAAAATGCAGAATAATAATGCCACAGTCGGGCGTCGGGGTGACACCACATAAAGGGCTTATATCGAAAGTGAGAAACGAGTACACGCCACAGTCGGACGTCTGCGCGACGTCACATAAAGGGCTTATGTCACAACTCATTAATACAATAGCTCGGAGACATAAATTATCACAAGCATGAGACACAAAATAAAGTTAGTCCATCAACTGGAATAACAATAAATCTGAGATTTTACCGCTTGAGCTTGTTCACCGGGGGCAAGATTTTCACACGGATAGATTTGGATGTAAAGTCTACATTACTGATCATGGATACGATGATTTGGAAAGAATTGACTCTGCAGAGTTTGTACTTAACCACAGCCAACGGATTTCAGTAGTCACGGGGACTAGTTCCGTCTACGGTGTTCTGGAAGGAACACGTCTAACCAGTACACACCCAATTTAACCATCCGAAGCCAGGGATCACCCTCGGCAACATTCAGGAAAAACCCTGAGTCGGGGAGGCTACAACCTCGCGTAGCATGGGAT
>NW_025305374.1:0-779 GCF_018294505.1 Triticum aestivum
TGAGTAATAATCCAAGAAACGGGCCAGAATCAGCCAAAACTGCGAGTGTTGATGACCGACACGTAAACGCACCCCAGGGTTCGTTAATCGTGGAAATCACTCTCGGACCGCGAAACAGTGAGTAATAGTCCATAAAACTAGCGAGAATCGGCCAAAACTGCCAGTGTTTATGACGGACATGTAAGCGCACCACAGGGTTCGTTAATCGTGGAAATCACTCCAGAACCACAAAACAGTGAGTAATAGTCCATGAAACGGGCCAGAATCGGCCAAAACTGCCTGTGTTGATGACCGACACATAAACGCACCCCAGGGTTCGTTAATCGTGGAAATCACTACGGGACCGCAAAACAGTTACTAATAGTCCATGAAACAGGCCAGAATCGAACAAAACTACCAGGGTTGATGACCCACATGTAAGCACACCTTGGGGTTCAGTAACTGTGGAAATCGCTTGGGAACTCAAAACGATGAGTAATAATCCAAGAAACGGGCCAGAATCGGCCAAAACTGTGAGTGTTGATGACCAACACATAAATGCACCCCAGGGTTCATTAATCATGGAAATCACTCCATGACCCAAAACAGTGAGTAATAGTCCATGAAATGGGCTAGAATCGTCCAAAACTGCCAGTGTTTATGACGGACATGTAAGCGCATCTTGGGGTTCAATGACTATGGAAATCGCTTCGGGACCTCAAAATAGTGAGTAATAATCCAATAAACGGGCCAGAATCGGCCAAAACTGTGAGTGTTGATGACCGACACGTAAACGCACC
>NW_025305375.1:0-779 GCF_018294505.1 Triticum aestivum
TTTCATTATTTAGAACTTATTTGTACTCCTAACTTTTTGTGTGTCCAAAATGCACCATTCAAAGCCACATCATCATTTTTCAATCCTTTCTGACTTCAATTGCTATTTTTCCTGCATTTAATATTTTTTTTGAGCTATAAGACCCTAAAATTGAAAAGCTTTTCAAATGAACTCTGAAAAGCTTGAAAGTTTGCATGGTATCATCATTTCATCCACATAGCATGTGCAAGAAAGTTGAGAGGGTCCCGGCAAAAACTGGATGCACTTCGTGTACAAAACGGACAATCTCTTTCAAAGTATCAGGATTTCATACGGAAACTCGTCTGTTACAAAGGGATTTCATTTTTTAAAACTTATTTGAACTCCTGACTTTTTGTGTGTTCAAAATGCACCATTCAAAGCCACATCATCATTTTTCAGTCCTTTCTGACTTCATTTGTTATTTTTCATGCATTTACTAATTATTTTGAGCTATAAGACCACAATATTTAAAAGCATTTCAAATGAACTCTGAAAAGGTTGAAAGTTGGCATGGTATCATCATTTCATCCACATAGCATGTGCAAGAAAGTTGAGAGGGTTACGGCAAAAACTGGATGCACTTCGTGTACAAAACGGACAATCTCTTTCAAAGTATCAGGATTTCATACGGAAACTCGTCTGTTAGAAAGGGATTTCATTATTTAGAACTTATTTGTACTCCTGACTTTTTGTGTGTCCAAAATGCACCATTCAAAGCCACATCATCATTTTTCAATCCTTTCTGACTTCATTTGTTA
>NW_025305376.1:0-779 GCF_018294505.1 Triticum aestivum
TTTTGACTCCTTGTGGAGCCAAAACGGACTCCTTATGAGTCAGATATCCATGTTTCAGTTAACACTGCGCAAAACTGATTCCGAACGACGGTTACAGACTAGTTCTTGTGTAGTTCCATTCGATTTTTTCCATTATACTTCACTAAACATCTCCATATGAGATCCAATTACTTGCAGGGAAATGCAAGAGACCTCAGTTATGATGATGCACTAGGTCCATAGCTGGGACTTTGTGTATGTTCTAGAAATGAGTTTGTCGAGTGCTCATTAAGAAAGTTTCTATACAAGTTTCTGAACGAACTCGTTAAGAAAAGTTCTCCAAAAGTTCCCTATGAAAGAATCCTTTGAATCATCTGGTCGTCACAAACGTTTTGACTTCTTGTGGAGCTAAAACGGACTCCTTATGAGTCAGATATCCATGTTTCAGTTAACACTGCGCAAAACTGATTCCGAACGACAGTTACAGACTAGTTCTTGTGTAGTTCCATTCGATTTTTTCCATTATACTTCACTAAACATCTCCATATGAGATCCAATTACTTGTAGGGAAATGCAAGAGACCTCAGTTATGATGATGCACTAGGTCCATAGCTGGGACTTTGTGTATGTTCTCGAAATGAGTTTGTCGAGTGCTCATTAAGAAAGTTTCTATACAAGTTTCTGAACGAACTCCTTAAGAAAAGTTCTCCAAAAGTTCCCTATGAAAGAATCCTTTGAATCATCTGGTCGTCACAAACGTTTTGACTCCTTGTGGAGCCAAAACGGACTCCTTATGAGTC
>NW_025305377.1:0-779 GCF_018294505.1 Triticum aestivum
CCGTGAGGGGGACCACGCCCCGGAGATGCGTGCCGGGCGTTTGCAACCGCCACAACACACACAGACTTGTGAGAAGCCGTGCACGCAATATTGGCGGCATGCTAGCCCATGGATGCCGCCGGCCATAGTCGTAGACATGTGAAGGGCAATCCGCATAGAGGGAATTGTTCGGATACTTCTCCATCACCAAAAATTATGAAAAATTACCATCGCTCCTATAACACATGTGCCCACGTCGTGTAAAAAACTTATGATTTTATCGCGATCCGAGTATTTAATAATATTCATGCCGCACCGTTACCGCAGAACGTCTACTACTGTGTCATCACCGTTCGTGAGGGGGGCCACACCTCGGAGACGCGCGCCGCCTCTTTCGACATGCCACAACACCACCTCGCATGTATGAGGGGCCGGTGCGACGCTCCGGTGGCATTGCTACCCCCCAGGGCCATCGTCCCGCCTAACCCTGGAACGGTTGACCAAGAGATCTAGCCTTTGACTTTCCATGGAAGGGCTTTGACCAGTGGACCTCTCCACCCGGTTGTGTCAGGTATGCACAGAGGGACACCTGGAAGCAACATCCGGGCCAAACCCACAGCTACACCCCCTCCGTGTAGACCCGACGCATCCGTTTCCCCCTTCCAGGTGCCGGCGGCGGCGCCGTCCATGAGGGGGGCCACATCCCGGAGACGCGTGCCGCCTCTTCGGACATGCCACAACACCACCCCACATGTATGAGGGGCCGATGCGACGCTCCGGCGGCATTGCTACCCCCCCGG
>NW_025305378.1:0-779 GCF_018294505.1 Triticum aestivum
ACGGGTGGCGGGGAGCACGGCTACGACAAAGGCACGGCGATGGTGGCGTCGGCCATGGCGGGGGAGCACGAGGGGGAGGAGCTGGAGAGGAGAGGGGTTGTCTGGGGGGTTCGGGGGAGCGAGGGAGGCCGATCCACGACGTCACCGGGTGAGGGGAGCGGCGAGGCGGCGAGCAGGTGCGTGGCGCATGCTGCGGTCGCCGTCGGGCACCTGCCTGCCTGCCTGGCCGGCAAGCAGCTCGCTGGAGCGGCGCTGGGCTGGGCCGGCAGGTGGGCCGGGTGCTGGGCGCCAGGTAAGTTTTTCCATTTTTTTTTTGTTTTCTGTTTTTTAATACTTCTGCAACTTTGTTGAATTAAATAAAATACTTAAGCAACTCCTAAAATCACCAAACTACTCCTGGTCCATAGTTGGATTATTTCCAACATGAAACATTTTAGTTTGGAGATATTTGAGCATTTAAATATTTTATATAATTTTAAATGCCCAAATTCAAATATTTATGATTTAATTCAAAAACCCTAAGATGGCCTAGGAAAATGTGCATCACTTTTGGCAGAGGTTCTGAACCAAGACAAAAATGATGGGCATTTTAGAAGGGCATTTCAGGTTCATTGAAAAAGTTTTTAGTAAACCCTAATTGGTTTCAGAGGGGACTGGGGGTTCTGTCATCCCCATTTCAGGTTTCTGATGAAAGAGTAAACATGATGCAACACTCTAATGCATGGCTAACTAGGATGTGACAACTCACCCCCACTCAAAAGAATCTCGTCCCGAGATTT
>NW_025305379.1:0-779 GCF_018294505.1 Triticum aestivum
GCATTTACTAATTATTTTGAGCTATAAGACCCTAAAATTGAAAAGCATTTCAAATGAATTCTGAAAAGGTTGAAAGGTGGCATGGTATCATCATTTCATCCACATAGCATGTGCAAGAAAGTTGGGAGGGTTACGGCAAAAACTGGATGCACTTCGTGTACAAAACGGAAAATCTCTTTCAAAGTATCAGGATTTCATACGGAAACTCGTCTGTTACAAAGGGATTTCATTTTTTAAAACTTATTTGAACTCCTGACTTTTTGTGTGTTGAAAATGCACCATTCAAAGCCACATCATCATTTTTCAATCCTTTCTGAATTCATTTGTTATTTTTCATGCATTTACTAATTATTTTGAGCTATAAGACCCAAAAATTGAAAAGCATTTCAAATGAACTCTGAAAAGGTTGAAAGTTGGCATGGTATCATCATTTCATCCACATTGCATGTGCAAGAAAGTTCAAATGGTTACGGCAAAAACTGGATGCCCTTCGTGTACAAAACGGACAATCTCTTTCAAACTATCAGGATTTCATACGGAAACTCGTTTGGTACAAAGGGATTTCATTTTTTAAAACTTATTTGAACCCTTGACTTTTTGTGTGTTCAAAATGCACCATTCAAAGCCACATCATCATTTTTCAATCCTTTCTGACTTCATTTGTTGTTTTTCATGCATTTACTAATTATTTGAGCTATAAGACCCTAAAATTGAAAAGCATTTCAAATGAACTCTGAAAAGGTTGAAAGTTGGCATGGTATCATCATTTCATCCACATA
>NW_025305380.1:0-779 GCF_018294505.1 Triticum aestivum
AACCCCAAGGTGTGCTTATGTGTTGGCCGTCAAGACTCGCTGTTTGGGCCGATTCTGGCCCGTATCTTGGATTATTACTCAGTTTTGGGGTCCCAAAGTGATTTCCACGATTAACGAACCTCGGGGTGCGTTTACGTGTTGGTCATCAACACTCGCGGTTTTTGTCGATTCTGACCCGTTTCATGGACTATTACTCACCGTTTTGGGGTCCCAAAGCGATTTCCATGGTTGTCGAACCCCAAGGGGCGCTTACGTCTCGGTCATCAGCACTCGCAGATTGGGTTGATTTTGGCCCGTTTCTTGGACAATTACTCAGTATTGGTGTCCCGAAGTGATTTCCACGATTGACGAACCCCGGGGTGCATTTACGTGTTGGTCATCAACACTCAAAATTTTGGCCAATTCGTGTCCGTTTCGTGGACTATTACTCATAGTTTTCTGGTCCCAGAGCGATTTGCACGATTAAAGAACCTCGTGGTGCGTTTACGTGTCGGTCATCAACACTCATGGTTTTTGTCGATTCTCACCCTCTTCATGGACTACTACTCACGGTGTTGGGGGCCCATAGCGATTTCCATGGTTGTCGAACCCCAAGGTGCGCTTACGTGTCGGTCATCAACACTCGCGGTTTTTCCCGATTCTGACCCGTTTCATGGACTATAACTCAGTTTTGGGGTCCCGAAGCCATTTCCATGGTTGTCGAACCTCGTGGTGCGTTTACATGTCGGTCATCAACACTCACAATTTTGGCCAATTTTGGTCCGCTTCTTGGACTATTA
>NW_025305381.1:0-779 GCF_018294505.1 Triticum aestivum
GGTGGTGTTCGGCCGGGCGAGAGAGAGAGCGAGGGAGAGGAGGGGAGAGCCGGGGGAGAGTGAGAGAGAGCAGGGGGGAGGGCGTGGCGTCGTCCAGGGACACCGAGGCGAGGAGGGGAGGGCAGGCAGGCAGGGAGAGAGGTGGCGTGGCGCGGTGGCCGCGCGCGCGCGCCGGCCACACTCCCCTCCCTTTGTCGGGGCGAAGACGACAGAGGAGGGAGGTGGGCTGGGCCGGCCAGCTGGCTGGGCTGCACAGGGAGGAGCCCAGGTAAGCTTCTCCCTTTTAGTTTTTTTTGTTTTTTTTCTGTTTTCTAATTTCTGACATTTGTTTTGATTTAAAAAATATATTAAATCATTTATTTAACTTATGCCAATTTTTGCAGGGGCTAGATATATTATTCCAGAGCTCCTTTATAATTGGCATAATATTTGGACATATATTAATATATATAGAAATATATTTCCAAAGCAAATATTTATGCATTAATTCCAAATGCCCAAAATAAATGTCCATGAGCCACTAAAAATATTGGTTTGATTTTTATCTCTGTCCAATATTTTCAGAGATCAACATGAGCATTTTCTTGGACCCTTTTGGAGAAATTTTTATTTGGGTCATTTTCAAAATGATTCTGAGGGTTTCACAAATCCCCATTTCAAATTAAATGGAATTTTAAACATGATGCACACACTCTAATGCATGACTAGCTAGGGTGTGACAACTCACCCCCACTCAAAAGAATCTCGTCCCGAGATTTGGGTTCCTCCGGGAAGAAGGC
>NW_025305382.1:0-779 GCF_018294505.1 Triticum aestivum
ACGGTCATTTAGCTCTCTAAACAAATCTGTAAATGACTGAAAATACCAAATGCTGTCAGAAAGTGTTGAAATTGATGGCGACGCTTTGAATGGTGCATACGGAATGCAAAAAAAGTCTGAGTTCAAATAAGTTTTAAAAAATGAAGTGCCCGTATAACACATGAGTTCTCGTCCGAAACCATGATACTCCGAAAGAGATTGTCCAGTTTGTACACGAAGTGCATCCAGTTTTTGCCGTAACCCGCTCTACTCCTTTGCACATGCTATGTGGGTGAAATGATAAGACCATGCCAAGTTTCAACATTTTCAGGGTTCATTTTGTAGTGATTTTCAATTTCACGGTCATTTAGCTCTCTAAACAAATCAGTAAGTGACTGAAAAATAGCAAATGATGTCAGAAAGTGTTGAAAATTGACGAAGTCGCTTTGAATGGTGCATACGGAATGCAAAAAAAGTTTGGAGTTCAAATAAGTTTAAAAAATGAAGTGCCCATGTAACAGATGAGTTCTCGTCTCAAACCCTGATACTCCGAAAGAGATTGTCCAGTTTGTACACGAAGTGCATCCAGTTTTTGCCGTAACCCTCTCCACTCTTTTTCCACATGCTATGTGGGTGAAATGAAGATACCATGCCAAGTTTCAACATTTTCAGAGTTCATTTTGTAGTGATTTTCAATTTCACGGTCATTTAGCTCTCTAAACAAATCGGTAAATGACTGAAAAATAGCAAATGATGTCCTAAAGTGATAAAACTTGATGATGTCGCTTTGAATGGTCCAT
>NW_025305383.1:0-779 GCF_018294505.1 Triticum aestivum
CCATGTATTTTGCGTGGAACATTTGGAGTGAACGTAACCGGCGGCTCTTCAAGCACATCTCTTCGACTGCTGACGAGGTTGTCGCCTTAATTGTCTGAGACTTAAATCATGTACGTGTAGCCTTCTGTAGACCACCCCTTGAACCAGACTGAGGTTTCTCCCTTTTGTAACTTATACTCTGCCAATGGCAACCCTCTTGTACATTCTTTATCTATAACTAGATGACCCGTTGCGCCATTGGCGCAAAGGGCGATAGCAAGCCAAGTATTGTAAGAAGGGTGATAGGAAAATTCAGGCACATACCGAAATAATAAATACTTACTGCTGGTAGATAGATACTTAGTGATGATACAGTGTTATAGAAGTTTTTTATCAATTATTTACAATGTTATTAGGAAGCAAGGTAGATACCCAGAGATACATCTTATGAGGCAACGAACATTAGATGGAGTCATCGTTGCACGTTTCATGAATATTGAAAACGGCTTTGCTGTCCAGGCAACCTTTATTAGTGCTAAAGCCTGGGTTTGTTCAAAACACTGAAAGTACAAGCGTATGAGGACAGCAACAGGGTAGCAGAGTCTTCACTTGTCCTTGCGAGTGGTGGTTTTAGTATCCACAGCAAAGGCTTGGGATATACTGGAAAGCAAGCGGACATCCTTCAAACTGGTCTAAGAGGCAGCAGATAGCAAGTAAAACAAAAAAAATCAAACTGAATTCAGACCATAGAACATCAAGTTCGCGCCGAGGGCCAACGACCTGGCCGCCACCCCAAACGT
>NW_025305384.1:0-779 GCF_018294505.1 Triticum aestivum
CTATCCACTGCCGGCTGGCCGCCACGGGGTCAGTCGCCATCGGGCTCCTTGCCGCGCCACGCCTGGGCCACGGCGCAGCGAGCTCGGGCCGGGCGCGGCGCAGCGAGCTCAGGGCCGGGCGATGACGGCGCGGGCGCAACACCGAGGTGGTCGAGGTGGCCCTGCGGGAGGTAGAGGACGAGCTCCCGCCGTAGCTCCCGGCCAGCAGCGCCTCCGTTGAGGACTCCTCCTCCGCTCCTTGCGGGTCCGCTTTTTGACCTTGCGTTGGGTTCATCCACCGCCAGCCCCCGTCCACCTCATGTCCGCTAGGCGGATATGCGACCTAAACGGACAAAATGTGGACAAAATCCGCGTCCGTTTGGGTCATTGCATTGGAGTTGCTCTAAGCACTCAATTCTAAGCTTAGACCAGTATATACAACCTTGTATAGAAAGCAATTGAATAACTACTTAGTCGTAGCCTTTATGTAATTCTAGCGTGTCTCCCCGCAAAAAAATTTAAAAAAATTCTAGCGTGTCTAAAGGATTAAGAGACAGCAAGAATTATAAATTCCTTTGTTTATACTAATGTAACAAACATATGTCGATATATTTTTATAGGGATACTCTCGCGGACAGCATGCAACGGAAGGAAGAAGAAGGTCAACATGTTTTTAGATGTAATTATTTTTGCTATTCATTTCATGTCTCATTATTTTTCCATTGTACTATATTGATAAAATTTAATTATAAGATGCCTTTAGGCCTCTTATCTGTTTGAGGTGTGCTACGTGTCGGCCA
>NW_025305385.1:0-779 GCF_018294505.1 Triticum aestivum
GACGCCCAACGCTCGCCGCCGCCCGGGACCACCTCGCCGGCTCTGACGTCGCCCTTGACGGCTCCGCCATCTCGCGCTCCCCTCTCCCTCTCCCTCGACGGATCTACTCGCGCCCGAGGACGCCGTCCGCATCGCCGGCGCATGCCACCGTCGAGCCCTCCCCGAGCACGTTGTTGCACGCCTACAGGGCCCGGTGAGCGCGCCCTCGATCCCCGCTTTCCCCCGTCTCTATCTCGTTCCTCGCACCACGACCGTCCGCCACCATCGCCCTTTCTCGCCACGCCCGTCGCTGCGCGTCCGCGGCCACCCGGCTGTGCCACGCTCGTCGTGCTCGCCGCTCCACACCACCTTCCTGCGCCCGAGGCCACCGTGGCTGTGCTCCGCCTGCGCCACTTGCCCCGAACCGTGGCTCCTACCGCATGCTGGCCCAGGGTCACGACCGTGCCTCGCCCACACCCCGTGCAGCCAGCGCCCGCCCGCTGCTTCCCGGCCCCGCCGTGGCCTTGCCTCTGCCGCGACCCGCGCCTTCACCGCTCGCGACCACGGCCGGTGCCTCGCCACGACCGCCCAGCTCTGCCATGGCCTTCGCCTTACCCCTCCCTGTTCGGCCGCTCCCTGCGCCACGCTCCTCGCCGGCGTTTGCCACTGGCCTTGCCTCGCTTCCCCTCCCGCTCGGGCGACGCCCGAGACCCGGCGCCCGCTAGCGCCTGTAAACCGCATCGCCCCTCTGGGCCACTGACAAAGGGGCCCCAGCCCCAGAACGATTATAGAAAAAAAAA
>NW_025305386.1:0-779 GCF_018294505.1 Triticum aestivum
ATAGAAGGTGTACCCAATAGTTAACTTTGGGTATTCTATGAAGACGCACTTCTCCGATTTGGGTTTGAGCTTATCAGGTTGAAACTTTTTTTCATATAAGCATCGCAACTCCAAACTTTAAGAAATGACAGCTTAGGTTTACTGCTAAACCATAGTTCATACGGTGTCGTCTCAACGGATTTAGATGGTGCCCTTTTAAACGTGAATGCAGCTGTCTCTAATACATAACCCCAAAACAATAGTGGTAAATCAGTAAGAGACATCATAGATCGCACCATATCCAATAAAGTGCGGTTACGATGTTCGGACACACCATAACGTTGTGGTGTTCCAGGTGGCGTGAGCTGTGAAACTATTCCACATTGTTTTAATTGAAGACCAAACTCGTAACTCAAATATTCGTCTCCGCGATCAGATCGCAGACACTTTATTTTCTTGTTACGATGATTTTTCCACTTCACTCTGAAATTCTTTGAACCTTTCAACTATTTCAGACTTATGTTTCATCAAGTAGATATACCCATATCTGCTCAAATCATCTATGAAGGTCAGAAAATAACGATACTTGCCACGAGCATCAACACTCATTGGATCGCATACATCGGTATGTATTATTTCCAATAAGTCAGTAGCTCGTTCCATTGTTCCGGAGAATGGAGTTTTAGTCATCTTGCCCAATAGGCATGGTTCGCAATCATCAAATGATTCATAACCAAGTGATTCCAAAAATCCATCTTTATGGAGTTTCTTCATGCGCTTTACACCGATATGACCCAAAC
>NW_025305387.1:0-779 GCF_018294505.1 Triticum aestivum
GATGTGTGTAGTAATTTAGATATGTAGTTCATATTTTTTTTGTTAGATTAGATTTTTTTTGTTAGATTTGTTGTGTAGTAATTAATTTGTTTATATTATGTTAGATTTTTTTGTTAGATTAATTAGATTTTTTTTTGTTAGATTAGATGTGTAGTAATTTTGATATGTAGTTCATAGATTTTTTTTTGTTAAATTAGATTTTTTTGTTAGATTAGATGTGTAGTATTTGGAAAAAGGAAAGAAATAAGAAGTAGTTTATATATAGTTGAACTAGCTAGTTGATTTAATAAACTAAATTATTTTACTATATATAGAAGTAGTTTGTTTTTAGTAAGTAGTACTCCCTCCGTCCGGAAATACTTGTCATCAAAATGAATAAAAGGGGATGTATATAGATGTATTTTAATTCTAGATACATCCCTTTTTGTCCATTTGGATTACAAGTATTTTCGGACGGAGGGAGCACTTATTTATTTATAGTAAGTGCTTAGTAGTTGAACTAGATAGTTGATTTAATTAATAAAACTACTTTTATTTAACTATATATAGAAGTAGTTGCAGCATCGACGTCGGCGATACCTATCCCGCATCCTCGTCGTCGTCGACTCGGCGGTGGAGGCTTGCTTGATCAGGGCCATGTTCGGGACTGGGCTCCGCCGGGCTGGTATTGGGTGGTGCTACCTTCCGGGGGACGTAGGATGGTGAGGAGGCAGCCCGTTGTTGACCCGATCCTTGTTTGGTGGCGGTCGCGTGGGCCAGTGACGGTGGTGAGGCATCCG
>NW_025305388.1:0-779 GCF_018294505.1 Triticum aestivum
ATTTTAAGGACAAATGTAATAATAACGCGCTCATTTTTATTTTGAGAAATAACTCGCTAACTTGTTAATTTTATATATAAAGAATGTGTCAGTCCGGTTTATTTTTTGATACTAATTGCTCTTCTAACCTAACATTATATATACAACGAGCCAAGCTAATTTGTGTATTTCAAGAAAGTGCAAATGGGCTGGGATTTCTTAGAAAATATAAATGGGCCACATTGACACAAAATTATTTGTTCACCCAGCCCAGCAAATGGACTGTACATTCTAGAAAACATGGGTTAAATATATGCCACATTTTTGCAGACTGACATGTGGGCTGATATGTCGAAGCCTACGCAGGGCGTTGTCAACTTGATCAACAAATGATTATGACATCCACAGCCATTGGATTTATATCCAACGGCTGACATGGACCTTCAATCTCTTGTCTTCTTCTTCCAGTGTCGCCGGGACTGCCTGGTCCGGCCTCCGGTGGCTAGCAGCTCTGCTTAGCACGCATCACTGCGAAGCACTACCCCGCCGCCGGCTAGGCTATCCCTCAACCCCTCCACACCTCATGTTATTCTCCACCGACTGTAGCCCCACGCTGCACCAGAACCAGTTATAACCCTACTCCTCCTCTCAATCTGCGACTCCACTGCCGCGTCTTCCCATCTCCGGGCCATTCCTGTCCGGGGCTTCGCCGTCGTCCACTGCCTCGCTGCGCTTGGTGCGGCGTGGTCAACAAACGAGAGTCATCAGAAGAGGACTGTACATGGAGAGCCTGACGGCTG
>NW_025305389.1:0-779 GCF_018294505.1 Triticum aestivum
ACGCCGGAGCACGATCAACCTGACCACGAGGGTCTGTTTCCTGCGAGCAAACGAAGAACAAGCAAGAAACTAAGATTGCAATCTGGATATTGCGAATATAAGATGAAAGCTTTATTGATCAAGGTGGGGTTCTGTGACGCCTTTGTCTGGTCGTTGAACACAAACGAAGTACGCGAAGTTGCAGCTATGGCGAACTTTTAATCTAAACAAAACCCAAAGTCTAAACGGTGCCCTAAGGGCTGTATATATGGAGGAAGAGAGGTGGAATTTCGTGGCCCTTGGTGGAGGGGTCCGAAATCAACCCTATCCCTTGTTTCCCCACACATACGGACTCTAAAAATAGCCTATACTTATGTATTTCGAAATTACATGGGCCTGGCCCAATAAAAAGGTGACGCAGCACCTATAATAGCCTCGGGACGAAATGTATGAAGTGGCATTGATGACGACATGACTACCTTGGATATGACCAAAAATATTGCATATATGCATATTTGTCAGGTGATTTCTAGTGCAAACTATTCAATAATCTATTTATATTATCCAGAACAAAAATACTTCACACACTTTTGTGTTTTGTCTAATTGCAGTTGTATGGGACATTTGTACAATCCACATATGAAGATAAGGAAGAAAGAGATGTTTATTTGCTGTCCAAAAAGTTCTCTCACGTCACTTTTGGCCCAAGAGAAGATAGAGTCCAAGTCTCTCACGTTCTGGATTCAGATTCGGACTGCACAGACACACCTGACTCAAAACGCACACAAGTTTTTCATACG
>NW_025305390.1:0-779 GCF_018294505.1 Triticum aestivum
TGATGCTTGTTGGTGGAGGGGGAGTATAAACTTTACCATTCTGTTTGGGAACCGCCTATAATGTGTGTAGCATGGAAGATATTGCCATCTCTTGGTTGTTATGTTGACAATGAAAGTATGCCGCTCAAAATATTATTTATCTGTGCTTTAAAACCGAGCTCTGGCACCTCTACAAATCCCTGCTTCCCTCTGCGAAGGGCCTACCTATTTACGTTTATGTTGAGTCATCACCCTCTTATTAAAAAGCACCAGCTGGAAAGCACCGCTGTCATTTGCGTCCATTACTATTAATTTATATTGGTATGACTATGACTAGATCTCTTTTACCATGAATTACAATGTCTAGTCAGTCCTTGATCCTTAAAGGTGCTCTGCATTTATGTTTTGCGGTCTCAGAAAGGGCTAGCGAGATACCATGTTATTATATCATATTATGATTGTTTTGAGAAAGTGTTGTCATCCGAGATTTATTATTATTGCTCGCTAGTTGATTATGCTATTGACATGAGTAAACATGAGACCTAAATGTTATTGTGAATATGATTAGTCATAATCTTTGCTGAAAACTTGAATGCTGGCTTTACATACTTACAACGACAAGAGCAAATAGAGTTTGTAAAAGTTTTTCTTTATCACTTTCAGTTTGTCAACTGAATTGCTTGAGGACAAGCAAAAGTTTAAGCTTGGGGGAGTTGATACGTCTCCGTCGTATCTACTTTTCCAAACACTTATACCCTTGTTTTGGACTCTAACTTACATGATTTGAATGGAACTAACCC
>NW_025305391.1:0-779 GCF_018294505.1 Triticum aestivum
TCTTTCCTCCATATATGCAAAAATGCCATGTAAAGCACACTATTGTACTTACTTGCTGCTACAGGTGCTTAAGCTTGCCACATAGGCATAAAGTCTGATGTGGCAAGTTAATCAAGAAGAGAGAGACTAGTTTGGTGACCCAAGGAAGAAACGGTGCTAAGCGCGTGTACCTAGATGAAAAGACAATTTTGAGTCTATAGCTAATTAAATGAAGCAAACTTAGCAACACCATTTCGTTGGAAGAGGTCACTCCTTGGCAAATGCAATCTATCTATACCTATACTAATTACAGACTCCCAAAAAATTACCACGTTAATTAAATTTTATGAGTCGTTCATCTGGTGGGACCGAATTATTACGGTGTAGATTTAATCATAGAGTCCTCATCCAGAAAAAGACACTTTTCACACAAAGGAAAAAAAAGATACCATGAGATCTTAAATCTGTTACGATCTAATACAATAGCTAACCATCTCTCACACGATTTGATTGTGTAAAAAGACCATCACAGCCCGCACATGTATGTGACCCAACCTACACATAATTACTGCATGCGTTCTATTTCTCCATGGACATAACCCCCATACAGTCTCCTCCCCGTAGGCATCTCCCCCCTTGCTCACGCAATTGTCTTTCTCCTGTCCTTCTGATCATCAACGTTGTGTTAGATCTACAGCAAATCCAATTCCACCAGGTCATGCGCTCATTGCGATCGGCCTTGCTTCTTCCCGCCGGTGCCATCAGCCCCTCTCTCTCTCTCTCTCTCTCTCTCTCTCTCT
>NW_025305392.1:0-779 GCF_018294505.1 Triticum aestivum
CGAGCGAGCGAATGTGCTCATACTCTAGGGATTGAAACATTGCCTCATGCGCAACCTAACTCATGCGGCTGGGGCCTAGGTGACCGAGCTACTGTCAGTCCTCTAGGGCCTGCGGACGACCCCGAATCAATCCACCAATCGCACCCCATTCTTTATGGTGTACGGGTCAGAAGTGGTTCTGCTGAGTGATCTACTGCACAATCCTCCCCCCAGAGTGGACCTCTACTCAAAAGCAGAAGCTGAATAAGCAAGGCAAGATGGCCTCGACCTCCTGGAGGAGGAAAGTGAGTTGGCACTTATCAGATCAACGTTGTACCAACAAGACCCGTGCCACTACCACGACAGGCATGTCAGAGAAAGCGATTCTAGGATGGTGACCTGGTCCTCTGAGTGGATCAGCAGAAGCCTCACAAGTTGGCACCACCTTGGGAGGGGCCATTCGCCATATCGAAGGTACTGCACAATGGAGCATACTGACTTTATAATTTCCCCAAAGAATCAGAAGATCCCAGAGCTTGGAACGCAGACCTGCTCCGCAAGTTTTACACTCAGGGGCTTAGCTGCGAACCAGCTTTCACCTAAGTTTAAAATAATCTGAGTGGAATTTGTTCCACATTCAGGGGCTTAGTTGCGAACAGGCTTTTGCCTAAGTTAAAAACAATCCGAGTGAGGATCTGTTCCACACTCGGGGGCTTAGCTGTGAACCAGCTTTCACCTAAGTTAAAATAATAATCCCAATGGGGATATATTCCACACTCGAGGGGCTTAGCTGCGAACCA
>NW_025305393.1:0-779 GCF_018294505.1 Triticum aestivum
AACGATGAAGGACATGGTTCTGGTGATTGCGACGACGTCTACCGGGCGGCAGACGAATTTTTTAGCCTTACTGACGATCAACCGATGTTGTTGCTGGGCCCACTGGTGGCATCGAGGACTGAGACCGACACGCAGACCAGTGCTGAGACTGAGACCGGCGCTGAGACTTAGACCGGCATCAAGACCGGCGCTGAGACTGAGACCGGTGCTGCCTCGGGGAGCGGAGCCGGTGTAGAACCGAAAGCAAAGAGGCAACGGCTTCCTAGAAAACTCAGGACTACTAGACTAGTGGTCACGGAGGTGGACGACGGCATTTTTGAGCCAAAGGCGCCCGAGGAAGCGCGTCGATGCTACGACAATCAAATAGGCTTCATCGTACGGACAACCGCCACCATCAACGATGAGAAACTACAGAAGATAGAAAATATGAGGAGCTCCCTCCTAAAGAAGTTTCTCCAGATGCTGGAGTACAGACGGGATCACCAGAACCTTTGCATGTCACCTAGATCCGGCGATGCCCATATTCTGCAATGGGCAAAGAACGTAGGAGATATCGAGGATCATCGACTTCGAGCCGAGTTCTATCACATCCAGCGTGAACTTGCCCAAATCATCATGAAGGAGGTCGTCGGAAAAACAGGGATGTTATATGAAGAAGGACAAATGTCGTGGGAAGACGTTTGAACATGGGTAGCCGCTCAGCGTCTCGACCTGAAGCCTTTCACTAGGTTCGGGGACTATCTCCTTGACATTGATGGATGGCACGACATGTTGGAGTG
>NW_025305394.1:0-779 GCF_018294505.1 Triticum aestivum
CCCCCTTAAGATGAATCTCGCCCTCGAGATTCGGGTTGGCTAGAAAATAGGTGAGGGTGATCCTTCCGTAGGTCTTCCTCTCGTTCCCAGGTGGCTTCATCTTTGGTATGGTGGCTCCACTGAACCTTGCAAAACTTGATAACTTTGTTGCGTGTAACTCGGCTGGCAAATTCGAGAATCTTGACTGGTTTCTCCTCGTAGGTCAAATCGCTATCCAACTGAATCACTTGCAGTGGCACTGTATCTCTCAGAGGAATATCAGACATCTCTGCGTGGCACTTCTTCAACTCAGAAACGTGAAACACATCGTGAACTCCTGACAATCCTTCGGGCAACTCCAATTTGTAAGCAACTTCTCCCATACGTTCCAAAACTTTGTATGGTCCCACAAAACGTGGTGCTAACTTTCCCTTAACTCCAAAACGTTTAACCCCTCGAAGTGGTGATACACGAAGATACACTCTGTCTCCGACTTCGTAAACTGTCTCCTTGCGTTTAGAATCCGCATAGCTCTTCTGCCTGGACTGGGCTATCTTGAGTCTATCGCGAATCAGCTTAACCTTCTCTTCAGACTCTTTAATCAAATCTGGTCCAAACAACTGACGGTCTCCAACTTCATCCCACAACAACGGTGTCCTGCACCTCCTTCCGTACAAAGCCTCGAAAGGGGCCATCTTCAAACTGGCTTGATAGCTGTTGTTATAAGAGAACTCTGCGTAAGGCAAATTGTCGTCCCAACTAGATCCATAATCTAGCGCACAAGCTCTCAGCATGTCCTC
>NW_025305395.1:0-779 GCF_018294505.1 Triticum aestivum
ATGTGGATGAAATGATGATATCATGCCAACTTTCAACCTTTTCAGAGTTCATTTGAAATGCTTTTCAATTTTAGGGTCTTATAGCTCAAAATAATTAGTAAATGCATGACAAATAACAAATGAAGTAAGAAAGGATTGAAAAATGATGACGTGGCTTTGAATGGTGCATTTTGAACACACAAAAAGTCAGCAAGTCAAATAAGTTTTAAAAAATGAAATCCCTTTGTAACAGACGAGTTTCCGGATGAAATCCGGATACTTTGAAAGAGATTGTCCGGTTTGTACACGAAGTGCATCCAGTTTTTGCCGTAACCCTCTCAACTTTCCTGCACATGCTATGTGGATGAAATGATGATATCATGCCAACTTTCAACCTTTTCAGAGTTCATTTGAAATGCTTTTCAATTTTAGGGTCTTATAGCTCAAAATAATTAGTAAATGCATGATACATAACAAATGAAGTAAGAAAGGATTGAAAATGATGATGTGGCTTTGAATGGTGCATTTTGAACACACAAAAAGTCAGGAGTTCAAACAAGTTTTAAAAAATTAAATCCCTTTGTAACAGACGAGTTTCCGGATGAAATCCCGATACTTTGAAAGAGATTGTCCGTTTTGTACACGAAGTGCATCCAGTTTTTGCCGTAACCCTCTCAACTTTCTTGCACATGCTATGTGGATGAAATGATGATATCATGCCAACTTTCAACCTTTTCAGAGTTCATTTGAAATGCTTTTCAATTTTAGGGTCTTATAGCTCAAAATAATTAGTAAATGCA
>NW_025305396.1:0-779 GCF_018294505.1 Triticum aestivum
GGGCCGCCCTTGGTGTGGCGCAGGAGGAGCTGACTTCCTCCCGTGCCGAGATGCTTCTTCTACGTCAGCGGGTGGACGCGGCCGAGGCCATTGCGCGGCGGAACGAGGATGAGATACGCCAGCGGCAGATCCTGGAGCACGAGCATGGCCCTATGCTCCGCACGCTCCGGGAAAGAGCTAATACGGCCTTGGGCAACATCTGCGAGGCGGCCGTCGGCGAGCCTCATGCAGTTAACTATGCTGGTAACCTCCAATTCTTCACTGATGTGGTGACGCAGCTGGAGGTGCGGTCGGGCAGAGCCAACAGGTTGGTGGAGGAGAGGAGTCGCGCCCTGCTCGAGCATGCCTTTTCTCGCGTCTTCAGCCATCTTCGGGACATGGACCCCAACTTTGATTTTGATGCCGCCATCGCCCCAGTACCCCAGGCCGTCCGGGACGACCTGGCGCATTGGGTGGAAGACAATGTGGATGCCCTCGTCAGGGCCTTCGCTACTGACGACGACGGCGTGGTCGTGGCCGCTGATGAAGGCGGCATGGTGAACGGCCCTGACGCCGCTGACGGCGACGCGAAGGGCGATGGCGAGGCCAGCTACGCCAGCGACGATTCAGGAGGTGACCTCGAGGATGCATTGGGGGACTTATCCGATTAACCGCGTGCTGCTCCTGCTTTCTTATCCTGCTCAGATAGAGTTCGGGCTTGGCCCTGAAGGTTGTAAGAGCATTTTTGGAGGGGGAGCCCCTCGTGTAAAAACTTGCAGTTAGTGTATTAGTAGATGCGA
>NW_025305397.1:0-779 GCF_018294505.1 Triticum aestivum
AAATTAAAATTTATGGACTTAATTATGGATAACCCTCAAGGTACATAAGGTCAGTCATATTAATAGATACTATTTTTTTAGAAAAATAAATACTATTGTCAAGACCCTTAATATATGTATATATACTTGTATAGTATCTTTCAAACACCCATTCTTTGAATATTGATGAAACATTATATACAACAAAAGGGTTTGCTGGAGTTGATTTTATCTGAGATATTCTAGCTATGATTTAAATATTAATTTCGGCCTCTTATTTGGAGAATGCATGGCTAGAGTACCACTTTGTATGGGATAGGATATGCCTACTCCATGAATGTAATAACTTGGAACTCTTGCTTAGAGCATTTTATGTATCATTGGATCATCCTTCTAAAAGTTTCCGCAAAAAAGGGCCTGTTCGATTCTTTGAATTTTTTACAATTTAAAGTCTTCAGTGGGTCATCTTATATTTCGACAAAGGTTTTCCGGTTTGTATGACAAAATTGGAGTATCTGATGGATCATATGTTTCTATACATTTCCAATGGTCTGGTACCATGTCCCATCCACTGTTTCCCACCAAAAGTAAGACTAACGACTATGTCATTCCTACTTATGCTCTTTTGTGGTTGATCATTCTCTTTTTTAGATCATGCAAATATAAAAGGCCCTATTCTTATTTATATATAGTATATTATATATTTGAGTATTGGTTTTAGATCATTTTTTGTTAAATATAATTCAAAAAATTGAGAGATTGGCATAAAATACAACTGAAAATTCCTTTTCTCTATCAAA
>NW_025305398.1:0-779 GCF_018294505.1 Triticum aestivum
GTTGAGAGGGAGGGGTGGAAACCGCGTTAAACTCGTCTCCGTAGTTGAGAGGGAGCGGCCAAAGCAATGTACAATCGTCTTTGTAGTGGAGCTGGGAGGGGCAAGGATAAGGGACGAAGACCGGGGTAACATGTCGGATGCGATCATACCAGCACTAAAGCACCGGATCCCATCAGAACTCTGAAGTTAAGCGTGCTTGGGCGAGAGTAGTACTAGGATGGGTGACCTCCTGGGAAGTCCTCGTGTTGCATTCCCTTTTTAATTTTTTTCGCGCCGCTTGCAAAACAAAACGCATGTGTAAGTAATATATTTACCGTGTTTTATTATTTTGCACGAGTGCGGTAAGTCATAGCTGGGTGCTCACGATTCACGGGTCCAGCGTCGGCGTTGTGGCGCGGCAAGCGTGCACTGGTGCGGTTGAGAGGGAGGGGTGGAAACCGCGTTAAAGTCGTCTCCGTAGTTGAGAGGGAGCGGCCAAAGCAATGTACAATCGTCTTTGTAGTGGAGCTGGGAGGGGCAAGGATAAGGGACGAAGACCGGGGTAACATGTCGGATGCGATCATACCCGCACTAAAGCACCGGATCCCATCAGAACTCCGAAGTTAAGCGTGCTTGGGCGAGAGTAGTACTAGGATGGGTGACCTCCTGAAAAGTCCTCGTGGTGCATTCCCTTTTTAATTTTTTTCGCGCGGCTTGCAAAACAAAACGCACGTGTAAGTAATATATTTACCGTGTTTTATTATTTTGCACGAGTGCGGTAAGTCATAGCTGGGTGCTCA
>NW_025305399.1:0-779 GCF_018294505.1 Triticum aestivum
ATTTTTCAATCCTTTCTGACTTCATTTGTTATTTTTCATGCATTTACTAATTATTTTGAGCTATAAGAAGCTAAAATTGAAAAGCATTTCAAATGAACTCTGAAAAGGTTGAAAGTTGGCATGATATCATCATTTCATCCACATAGCATGTGCAAGAAAGTTGAGAGGGTTACGGCAAAAACTGGATGCACTTCGTGTACAAAACGGACAATCTCTTTCAAAGTATCAGGATTTCATCCGGACACTCGTCTGTTACAAAGGGATTTCATTTTTTAAAACCTATTTGAACTCCTGACTTTTTGTGTGTTCAAAATGCACCATTCAAAGCCACATCATAATTTTTCAATCCTTTCTGACTTCATTTGTTATTTTTCATGCATTTACTAATTATTTTTAGCTATAAGACCCTAAAATTGAAAAGCATTTCAAATGAACTCTGAAAAGGTTGAAACTTGGCATGATATCATCATTTCATCCTCATAGCTTGTGCAAGAAAGTTGAGAGGGTTACGGCAAAAACTGGATGCACTTCGTGTACAAAACGGACAATCTCTTTCAAAGTATCAGGATTTCATCCGGAAACTCGTCTGTTACAAAGGGATTTCATTTTTTAAAACTTACTTGAACTCCTGACTTTTTGTGTGTTCAAAATGCAACATTCAAAGCCACATCATCATTTTTCAATCCTTTCTGACTTCATTTGTTATTTTTCATGCATTTACTAATTATTTTGAGCTATAAGAATCTAAAATTGAAAAGCATTTCAAATGAACTCTGAAA
>NW_025305400.1:0-779 GCF_018294505.1 Triticum aestivum
TCTCCCTTTTTATTTTGCTCTGTTTTATTTTTTAATCATTGTTTTCTATTTGTTTCAATCTGTTTTGATTTAGTTCAAACACTAAATCATTTTTGTTTCTTCCAATAATTTTTGCAGGGACTGAAAGTAATATTCTAGAGCCCCTCACAAAATATCAGAATTATTGAAGCATTAAAAATATATATAACATATATTTGCTCCAACTCAAATACAATATATATTAGTTCAAAGATCCAAAATGACATGGAAAAATGTGCATCATCTCTGGTTACTGTTTCCAGCATTTTTCCAAAGATGATGAACATTTTTGAAAGCCACTTGGATTGACTGAAAATATTTTAGGTGAACCTGGTGAATTCTTAAAATGCTAGGGTTTGGACAATCCCCATTTCAACTTTCTGTAAAAGTAAACATGATGCATCACCAAAGGCTAGTACTAGTGCAATGCCAGAAGCTAGGGATGTGACACGCCGCCCCGTCCACTCCTCCTCCCCGGCCGGCCTCTGCTTCCTCCCGGCCCCGCCGCTGCACAACCACCTCGACGCCAGAGCCTCGCCAGCCTACTTCTTCGTCCCTGACCTGGATGCATCAACCCCGACCCCGTCGCCGCCGCCCGGAGCTTCTCCGCCGGACCTCCCTCACCGGACTGCCGCCGCCTCGCCATATCTTCCTCGTCGGACCTCCCCTAACTCCGTCGAGCACACTGCCCCGTTCCCTACTCCCCCTTGTGAGCCCCGACCTCTCCTCTCTCCCCCTCGCTCGCTCACCGCGCCGTCTGC
>NW_025305401.1:0-779 GCF_018294505.1 Triticum aestivum
CCATGTATGAATTGAAATTTGTTAGAATACTCTATGTGCTTCACTTATATCTTTTGAGCTTGATAGTTTACTCTATGTGCTTCACTTATATCTTTTTGAGCGTGATAATTTTTGCTCTAGTGCTTCACTTAGATCTTTTAGAGCATGGTGGTGGTTTGTTTTAAAGAAACTTGATCTCTCATGCTTCACTTAGATTATTTTGAGAGTCGTTAATAGCATGGTAATTTGCTTAATGTTAATATACTTGGTATTCAAGATATGTGAAACTTTCTTTTTAGTGGGTTGAATACTAAGATAAGTTTGATGCTTGATAATTATTTTGAGATATGGAGGTGATAATATCATAGTCGTGCTAGTTGAGTAGTTGTGAATTTGAGAAATACTTGTGTTGAAGTTAGCAAGTCCCGTAGCATGCACGTATGGTTAAAGTTGTGTAACAAATTTGAAGCATGAAGTGTACCTGGCTTGTGCATCCTTATGAGTGGCGGTCGGGGACAAGCGATGGTCTTTTCCTACCAATCTATCCCCCTAGGAGCATGCGCGTAGTACTTGATTTTTGATGACTTCTAAATTTTTGCAATAAGTATATGAGTTCTTTTGACTAATGTTGAGTCCATGGATTATACGCACTTTTACCTTTCCGCCATTTGCTAGCCTCTTCGGTACCGTGCATTGCCCTTTCTCACATTGAGAGTTGGTGCAAACTTCGCCGGTGCATCCAAACCCCGTGATATGATACGCTCTTTCACACATAAACCTCCCTATATCTTCCTCAAAAA
>NW_025305402.1:0-779 GCF_018294505.1 Triticum aestivum
TGTCCAAAAAGTTCTCTCACGTCACTTTTGGCCCAAGAGAAGATAGAGTCCAAGTCTCTCACGTTCTGGATTCAGATTCGGACTGCACAGACACACCTGACTCAAAACGCACACAAGTTTTTCATACGGACTCCGAATTGGGTGATTCTTTTTTTGTTGGAAACTAGATTTCGTGCACTTTCCAACACAATTGGAATCACCTTCAAATTCGTCCGGAGCGTTGAGTTGTGGACGAAACAATCTGATGCTGCAGCAGAATCCGAGTCAAACTACAAGTCCAAAGGTGTTACATCACCTCCACTTGGGCCCATTGGCCTTGTACGACCTAGATTTAGTTTTAGGCTGCCTTGGGACGTCCTCCCACCTCCTTGGCCGCCACCCCTTGCTCCTATATAAGTAGATCCATCTAGTAGCTTTTCCTTAGGATTTGTTTAGTTAAAAGTTAGCCATTGCAACTTCGTGTACTTCGTTTGTGTCCAACGACCAGACCAAGACCGCTTACGGATCCTCGCCTTTATCAAAACTTCATATATACTCGCAATATTCAGATTGCTTTTATCATATTCTTGCTTGTTCTTCGATTGCTTGCAGGAATAGACCTTCGTGGTCAGGTTGATTGTGCTCCAGCGTGGTCAATAACCTTTGGGAGTTGGTTTAGCGATTGCTAAGGCGCAACGTCGTGCACGTTTGTAGTCGGATCGTCAAAGTCGTCTCCACCAAATCGATAGTTATCATCTCATCGAAAGATCGGGACACCCCGCCTCTATCAGGCGGGGGTG
>NW_025305403.1:0-779 GCF_018294505.1 Triticum aestivum
ACTCTAAATACAAAAAAACAACACAAAAGTAAATAAAGCAAAAAAAAATAAAAAAAGCCCTAACAGAAAGTTTGTAATTTTTTGTACCTAAAACAAAAATGTTCACAAAGAAACTCTAAATACACAAAAAAAACACAAAAATAAATAAAGCAAAAAATAAAATAAAAAAAGCCCGCCTACTAGGCCAGAGCGGCCTGCATACGACTAGAAACCCAACCTGTCGTTGGCCAGGATGCAGGCCCGCAAAGGCCAAGTGGGCCCACAGGGCTGCAAAGAACACGTAGGCCCAGTAAGCCTGCTTTGGAGAGGAGCTCGAGAGAGCGACCGCATGGGGGTTTATAAACCAGTGCGGTTGCCCCTCGGCTAGCGAGGTGGGACTAAACTTGCCGCACCGCACCTGCGCCAGCGCACCCCCTTTAGTACCGGGTCGTGGCACAGACCGGTACTAAAGGGGGGGCCTTTAATACCGACTTGTGCCACCACCCGGTACTAAAGGGGGTCGCTTCCCGCCGCTTGGCCTGGCCAAAACAGACCTTTAGTACCGGTTGGTGGCTCCAACCGGTACTAAAGGTCCATCCTATATATACAACACTTAAAAATTTTCAGTTTCCCTCTGTTTCTTCCCTCTGTTTCCTCTCCCTCTCCGTCGCGCCGCCCTGCCCCGATCGACACTGTCCCCGTCGACGTCGCCGCCCCCGCCCCTCGTCGCCGACCCCGATCGTCCCCGCCCCTCGTCGCCGCCGCCGTCGTCTTCGTCGCCGCCCCAGGCCCGCCCCCAT
>NW_025305404.1:0-779 GCF_018294505.1 Triticum aestivum
GCCTCTATCAAGTGGTATCAGATTTCCAGGTTGCTCGGTGAGATTTTACAGTTTTTCGTAGTTTAGATCGAGTCTGTTCTTCATACCTATAGTCCACGAAAAAGCCAAACAAAAAAATTAGGGTTAGTTCATCCCATCCGAACCAATCTGAGCCTTGCATAATCTTTTCTGTATTTGCTTTGTTGAATTTGCGGTTGCATCGTCGTGTTCAGTTGCTGGTCTTAGCGTCTAGTCTTTTAGAGTTTCGAGTTCTGTTCACAAGTTGTCACGCCGTCGCCGCACCATCATCATCGCCCCTGCCATCTACCACCACCGCTCCGAATCCGTATCCATATACCACCACCAATCCGTGTCCATATACCACCACCGATCCATATCCAAATACTACCACCGCTGCCATATACCACCACCATATATCCACCACCAATCCGAGTTCCTTGCTTATTAGGTTTGTTTTCGGGATCAATCTAGATTCCGATTCGTGTTTTCTTGCCGGAGTAGATTTCGGAAAAAAAAAAAAAAAGAGTCGGGTAGCCACGCTCCGTTTAGGCCCAAAATTTTTCGAAAACGCATTTTTCGAAAAATTTTCTGGCTATCCTATTTTTAGGTGTTTCTGAGTGTTTTGAGACAGGTGCCATTATAGGAAGTTTTTTTTGACCCGTTTCCAGTTTTTGGGTCCGGGCAGTCGAAAAAAAAAAATTGGTCGAAAAATTTCGTGCCCATCCTGTCAGTTTGAGCTAGGAAGAGTTTTGAGACACTCGCCATTATAGTGATTTTTT
>NW_025305405.1:0-779 GCF_018294505.1 Triticum aestivum
CGTAACCCTCTCAACTTTCTTGCACATGCTATGTGGATGAAATGATGATATCATGCCAACTTTCAACCTTTTCAGAGTTCATTTGAAATGCTTTTCAATTTTAGGGTCTTATAGCTCAAAATAATTAGTAAATGCATGAAAAATAACAAATGAAGTCAGAAAGGATTGAAAAATGATGATGTGGCTTTGAATGGTGCATTTTGAACACACAAAAAGACAGGAGTTCAAATAAGGTTTAAAAAATGAAATCCCTTTGTAACAGACGAGTTTCCGGATGAAATCCTGATACTTTGAAAGAGATTGTCCGTTTTGTACACGAAGTGCATCCATTTTTTGCCGTTATCCTCTCAACTTTCTTGCACATGCTATGTGGATGAAATGATGATATCATGCCAGCTTTCAACCTTTTCAGAGTTCATTTGAAATGCTTTTCAATTTTAGGGTCTTATAGCTCAAAATAATTAGTAAATGCATGAAAATAACAAATGAAGTCAGAAAGGATAGAAAAATGATGACGTGGCTTTGAATGGTGCATTTTGAACACACAAAAAGTCAGGAGTTCAAATAAGGTTTAAAAATTGAAATCCTTTTGTAACAGACGAGTTTCCGGATGAAATCCTGATACTTTGAAAGAGATTGTCCGTTTTGTACACGAAGTGCATCCAGTTTTTGCCGTAACCCTCTCAACTTTCTTGCACATGCTATGTGGATGAAATGATGATATCATGCCAATTTTCAACCTTTTCAGAGTTCATTTGAAATGCTTTTCAATTTTAGGG
>NW_025305406.1:0-778 GCF_018294505.1 Triticum aestivum
CGTTTCGTGCACTACTACTTACCTTTTTGGGGTCCCAGAGGGGTTTCCACGATTGACGATCCCTGGGGTGCGTTTACGTGTCCGTCGTCAACACTCACTGCTTTGGCCAATTCTGACCCGTTTCGTGGACTATTACTCACAGTTTAGGGGCCCCGAAATGATTTCCATAGTTGTTGAACCCCAAGGTGCGCTTACGTGTCGGTCATCAACAATCGCAGTTCCGGCCGATTCTGGCCCATTTCGTGGACTATTGCACACTTTTTGGGGGTCCTGAAGTGATTTCCATGATTGACGAACCCCGGGGTGCGTTTATGTCCCGTTTCGTGGACTATTACTCATTGTTTTGGGGTCCTGAAGTGATTTGCACGATTGACGAACGCCGGGGCGCGTTTATGTGTCGGTCATCAACACTCACAATTTTGGTCGATCCTGGTATGTTTCGTGCACTATTACTCACCGTTTTAGGGTGCGAGAGCGATTTCCACGAATGACGATCCCCGGGGTGTGTTTACGTGTCCGTCGTCAACACTCACTATTTTGGCCAATTCTGACCCGTTTCGTGGACTATTACTCATAGTTTTGGGGTCCCGAAACGATTTCCATAGTTGTTGAACCCCAAGGTGCGCTTACGTGTCGGTCATGAACACTCACAGTTCTGGCCGATTCTGGCCCGTTTCATGGACTATTACTCACTGTTTTGGGGGTGCGAGAGCGATTTCCACGATTGACGATCCCCGGGGTGCGTTTACATGTCCGTCGTCAACACTCACAGTTTTGG
>NW_025305407.1:0-778 GCF_018294505.1 Triticum aestivum
TACTTCATGGACGGATGTGGACGCGCCCCATGGATCACCAGGCAAAAACACTTAAAGGGAGCCGTGAACGGGCTGTACGAGGACACGGGAAAAAACTGGCCGACAGCCGTCGTGGACGGAAGTTGACGCGCGCCATGGAAAACTGGGCAAAACCACGTACGTGGCACACGCCGCGTAGACGGACCCTTACACGGACCCGTGAACGGGCTGTACGTGGACACGGGAAAAAACTGGCCGACGGCCCTAGGTGCCCCCGGTGGCCGTCGTCGGCACGGCCGGTACCCGCGCGCCGAAAGGTGTGTCCCTCGGGGCACTGCGCTGCAACGGCCTACGGGCTCCCCATCCGACCCGTCTTGAAACACGGACCAAGGAGTCTGACATGCGTGCGAGTCGACGGGTTCTGAAACCTGGGATGCGCAAGGAAGCTGACGAGCGGGAGGCCCTCACGGGCCGCACCGCTGGCCGACCCTGATCTTCTGTGAAGGGTTCGAGTTGGAGCACGCCTGTCGGGACCCGAAAGATGGTGAACTATGCCTGAGCGGGGCGAAGCCAGAGGAAACTCTGGTGGAGGCTCGAAGCGATACTGACGTGCAAATCGTTCGTCTGACTTGGGTATAGGGGCGAAAGACTAATCGAACCATCTAGTAGCTGGTTCCCTCCGAAGTTTCCCTCAGGATAGCTGGAGCCCATTACGAGTTCTATCAGGTAAAGCCAATGATTAGAGGCATTGGGGACGCAACATCCTCGACCTATTCTCAAACTTTAAATAGGTAGGATG
>NW_025305408.1:0-778 GCF_018294505.1 Triticum aestivum
GGGCCAGAATCGGCCAAAACAGCCAATGTTCATGACCGACATGTAAGCGCACCTTGGGGTTATACTACTATGGAAATCGCTTTGGGACCCCAAAACAGTGAGTAATAATCCAAGGAACGGGTCAGAATAGGCCAAAATTGCGATTGTTGATGACCGACACGTAAACGCACTCCAGGGTTCGTTAATCGTGGAAATCACTCCGGGACCCCGAAATAGTGAGTAGTAGTCCAGAAAACGGGCCAGGATCGGCCAAAACTGCCAGTGTTGATGACCGACACGTAAGCAGACCTTGGGGTTCAACAATTATGGAAATCGCTTCGGGACCCCAAAACAGTGAGTAATAATCCAAGAAACGGGTCAGAATCGGCCAAAACTACCAGTATTGATCACCGACACGTAAACGCACCCCAGGGTTCGTTAATCATGGAAATCACTCCGGGAACCCGAAATAGTGAGTAATCGTCCACGAAACGGGCTAGAATCGTCCAAAACTGCCAGTGTTGATGACCGACACGTAAGCGCTTCTTGGGGTTCAACAACTATGGAAATCGCTCTGGCACCCCAAAACAGTGAGTAATAGTCCAAGAACCGGGCCAGAATCGGTCAAAACTGCCAGTGTTGATGACCAACACCTATGGAAATCGCTTCGGGACCCCAAAACAGTGAGTAATATTCGAAGAAACAGGTCAGAATAAGCCAAAATTGCGAGCGTTGATGACCGATATGTAAACACACCGCATGGTTTGTTAACCATGGAAACCACTCCGGGACCCAAAAA
>NW_025305409.1:0-778 GCF_018294505.1 Triticum aestivum
TCTCCCCCGCCAGATCCCCCTCCCTCTCCCCTCCGTTCCCCTCTGCCCGAGAGCGCTCGCCGCCGTTCACCGTAGTTCCCGCGGCCACCGTGCCCAGATCGCCCCGACGACGTGCCCGAGCGACTCCCCGCCGTCGACTACGCCGACTGCGCCATCGGGAACGAGCCGAGCGTCACTGCATCGACCTCCCCGAGCTCGTCTTCCCCGCACGTCCGCCGTCGATCATCGCCGACTCCGGCTACCCCGCGCCCTCCCCGAGCTCGCTGCCACCCCCTACGGCTCCACTGTGAGCTCCTCTACCTCCTCCCCCTCTCCGCTAGCTCGCCCGCGCTCCGTAGCTGCTCCCCCACGCGCGCCCGAACGCCGCGCCGGGGAGCTCGCCGCCGGCGGGTCTCCGGTGACCAAATGGTCACGGGGTCAAGCCCGTTGCACTCCTCGCCGTTTGTAGATGCCCCCCAGCCCCTCCGCTTTCCCGATAGCTCGCCGTAGATATGTTTCCGTCGGGCACCCGTAGCTCCTCGCCGCCGGCGAGTTCGTAGCGCTCGTCTCCGGCCGTTCCAGCCCCTCCGACCACCGCCGTTGGACGTGCGACGTCGAGCCGCGTCGAACGCGCCCAGCCACGCCCCCGGAGACCCCCTGTACGCGGAACCCGTACTCCTCCCGAGCCGCGCCGCCGTGCGTTCGGTCGCCGGCGTTACTCCGGCGCCGGCCGCCGACGTGGCTGGCCTGGCCCACCCCCAGTGACCCTGCCAGTGGCCCCCAACGGGCCCCAGTTGAC
>NW_025305410.1:0-778 GCF_018294505.1 Triticum aestivum
CTTCAGGCGATCGTCACGGTCGTTGACGGGGTGGCCTCCCCGGAGATGATCGAGGCCGAGCTCAACCACCTCTACCGTTGTCAGTGGGACTGGGTGGTTACCCCCACCGCCAGCCACATCTTCTCCGTCGTCTTCCCCGACTCCGTCAGCTACGGCTACGGCACGCGTAGTGGCCGGATCACCCTCGCCCTCAACCAGCTGGTGGTTGAGATCTCCGAGCCTGTTCTCGACGCCCAGGCCGTGGCCGTCCTCGACACCGCTTGGATCCTCATCTCCGGTCTCCCTGACATCGCGCGGTCAGAGCTTGTCATCCGCCAGATGTCTCGCCTCTTGGGCAAGGTGGTGGTGGTTGATGAGCTCTCACTGCGCAAGGAGGAGGAGGTCAGGGTCAAGGTCAAGTGTCTCGACTCCACCAGGCTGCACACCTCGGTCCGGGTCTTCTTCAACGACCAGGGCTTCGACCTCAGGATCGCCCCCGAGCCGCCCAACCACGTTGGGCGCCCCCGCTCCCTCGACGTTGGTCCCCCAGACGACTTCCGGGGGGCCGGCGGAGACTACCACGGCCGTCACCACTCGCGCTCCCACCACTCTGACGAGGAGGGGGAGTCCGAGGACTCCCGCTCTCCTCCTCCCTCGCCCCCCCCCTCCGGCTCCGGGGGGCAAGGGCCGCCAGGCCGCCCCAGGCCCCTCCGCTGATGACCCCCCGATCCCTGACGGGTCGTCGTCCGAGGGGAGCGACATCTCCAGTGTCGGCCTGGTGGTCTGCCCGGCCTCCTCT
>NW_025305411.1:0-778 GCF_018294505.1 Triticum aestivum
CTAATACTCCGAAAGAGATTGTCCAGTTTGTACACGAAGTGCGTCCAGTTTTTGCCGTAACCCTCTCTACTCTTTTGCACATGCTATGTGGGTGAAATGCTGATACCATGCCAAGTTTCGACATTTTCAGAGTTCATTTTGTAGTGATTTTCAAATTCACGGTCATTTAGCTCTCTAAACAAATCGGTAAATGACTGAAAAATAACAAGTGATGTCAGAAAGTTTTGAAAATTGATGACGTCGCTTTGAATGGTGCGTACGGAAAGCAAAAAAGTCTGGAGTTGTAATAAGTTTAAAAAAATGAAGTGCCAATGTAAATATGATTTCTCGTCCGAAACCCTGATACTCCGAAAGAGATTGTCCAGTTTGTACACGAAGTGCATCCAGTTTTTGCCGTAAGAGATGAGTTCTCGTCTGAAACCCTGATACTCCGAAAGCGATTGTCCAGTTTGTACACGAAGTGCGTCTAGTTTTTGCCGTAACCCTCTCTACTCTTTTGCACATGCTATGTGGGTGAAATGATGATACCATGCCAAGTTTCGACATTTTCAGAGTTCATTTTGTAGTGATTTTCAATTTCACGGTCATTTAGCTCTCTAAACAAATCGGTAAATGACTGAAAAATAGCAAATGATGTCAGAAAGTTTTGAAAATTGATGACGTCGCTTTGAATGGTGCGTACGGAACGCAAAAAAAGTCTGGAGTTGTAATAAGTTTAAAAAAATGAAGTGCCAGTGTAACAGATGAGTTCTCGTCCGAAACCCTGATACTCCGAAAG
>NW_025305412.1:0-778 GCF_018294505.1 Triticum aestivum
GTTACGCTAAGACAGGGTGGCACTGGTGTCACGTGCTCGCCACAGCGTCCATCGTCGGTACCGCGACGACGTCCGCCTCGACTCGCGTTACGCTAAGACAGGGAGGCAGTGGTGTCACGTGCTTGTCTCGGTGTCCGTCGTCGCTACCGCGACGACGTCCGCCTCGACTCGCGTTACGCTAAGACAGGGTGGCACTGGTGTCACGTGCTTGTCTCGGTTTCCATCGTCGCTACCGCGACGACGTCCGCCTCGACTCGCGTTACGCGAAGACAGGGTGGCACTAGTGTCACGTGCTCGTCTCGGCGCCCGGCGTCGCTACCGCGACAACGTCCGCCTCGACTCACGTTACGCTAAGACAGGGTGGCAGTGGTGTCACATGCTCATCTCGGCGTCCATCGTCACTACCGCGACGAAGTCCGCCTCGATTCGCGTTACGCTAACACAGGACGACAGTGGTGTCACGTGCTCGTCTCGGCGTCCGTTGTCGCTACCGCGACGACGTCCGCCTCGACTCGCGTTACGCTAAGACAGGGTGGTAGTGGTGTCACGTGCTCGTCTCGGCGTCCGTTGTCGCTACCGCGACGACCTCCGCCTCGACTCGCGTTATGCTAAGACAGGGTGGCACTGGTGTCACGTGCTCGTCTCGGCGTCCGTCGTCGCTACCGCGACGACGTCCGCCTGGACTCGCGTTACGCTAAGGCAGGGTGGCATTGGTGTCAAGTGCTCGTCTCAGCGTCCGTCGTCGCTACCGCGACGACGTCCGCCTCAACTCGCGTTA
>NW_025305413.1:0-778 GCF_018294505.1 Triticum aestivum
GGCGCGCACATGCGCCGTCCTCCCACGTCCGGCCACCGCCTCAGCTCGCCGTTGCAGGGCGCAGCACCGGCCGGCCGGCCACTCCGCGGTCGCGCCCGTGGTTGGACTCGGGCACGGGCACCACACTTGTGCGCCCGCACGCCCGTTTGCCCGATTGGCCCCTGGGGCCTATGACAGGGGGCCCCACGCCCAGAACGGTTTTTTTTAAAAGAAGAATTAATATATATATATATATATTAAATAAATAAATAATAATTAAATTAATTAATTAATTAAGGAATTAATTAAGTTAATTAATCATAATTAGATTAACCTAATTAACTAATTAGTTTAATTAAATAGTAATTAGATTAGCTAAACATTAATTAGACTAAACAGTCAATGACGAACGGGACCCACCTGTCAGGTTGACCAAGTCAACCCTGTTGACTGCTGACGTCAGCATGACATCATGCTGACGTCATAAATTCATTTTCGAATTAAATAATTAATTAATTAAATTCCAGAAATTAATATAATCTTTAGAAAATCATATCTTTTAATCCGTAACTCGGATTAAAATATTTTCAACATGAAAGTTGCTCAGAACGGCGGGACGAATCCGGATACGCAGTCCGTTCGTCCGCCACACCCCCCTAACCTATCGAACCCGCAACTTTCCCCCTCCGGCTCCTCTGCCCGAAAACACGAAACACCGGGAATACTTTCCCGGATGATTCCCCCCTTAACCAGTACCACCTTATCCCACGTTAGGGCACGCCTAGCATCGCTTCTTGTC
>NW_025305414.1:0-778 GCF_018294505.1 Triticum aestivum
GGCGACCTCCTCCCCGCCGGCGCACCCCGCCGCTCCGGCGAGCTCGAGCTCCGCCGCCGGTGCCGCCTCGGCTTTCGCGCCGCGATCCCGATCTGGATCCGGTCGCGTGAACAGTAAACCCTAACCCCCCTCCGATTTTTCCAAGTCCCTAGATTTTTGATCCATGTTGCTCTGTTCGAGGTCCCATAACTTCGCAACCGTAGCTCCGTTTTGGGCGTATGATATATCAAAATCTTCGTCTCGACATGTACATCATTTCATTCCATTGCGTCATTTGCATTTGAGGTCATCTTGTTGTCCAAAATGCTGTTAGAAGGAGGCTTCGTGAGTTAGATTGCAGATCCGTTAGTTCATCATGCACTTTTGTCATTTTTGCTATGTTTAATTCGTGCATGATATGCCTGTGCCCCTTTGGGATGAATTGTTAAGCATTTTGTCTTCTTTCCAGAGGTGCCACCCATGCATTTTTAGGATGTGTGTGTTGTCTTGTGCAAGCTTGCGAAGAGAGGTACCTGAGAATGCAGATTTCAGGGACTTAGTGATTTTCACTAAGTCTGGGATATTTTAGTTCATGATGCTATATGTCCAGCTTGTTTCCTAGTGATCCGTGCCTCTTTTGAGGATGATCAGTAAGGGAGTTTTGATATTTATGTTATGCTCTATCCATCCATGTCTTTGTTGGCATTTGTGGAGTGCTCTAGGTTGACTCAATCGAGCTCAACTTTTGCTTCGTTGTTAATCTGGGCAGATCGTCAACTTGTTTGCGATTTTGCCGATG
>NW_025305415.1:0-778 GCF_018294505.1 Triticum aestivum
CGCCCCTCCTCCCCGTTCGGTCCGGCTCCGGCGACCCCCTTTCCTCCCTGTCCCCTCGATCCTCTTCATATAATTTTTTTTCATATAATTTTTTTTCATATGCATATGTTGATTATATGGATGATGTATATGTTCATTATATGGATGGATGGATGATGTATGCTTTTTTCATATAATTTTTTTAGGAAGATTTTTAGAATTTTTTGTGTATGTATGTTATGTTTATATGTATGTATGTATGTTCATATGTATGTATGTTTATATGCAAAGCATATGCAAAGAAAATGTATGAATGGTCATATGCAAAGAAAAATGTATGTATGGTCATATGCAAAGAAAATGTATGTATGTATGTTCATATGAAAGAAAAAATGTATGTATGTATGTATGTATGTTCATATGCATATGCAAAGAAAATGTATGTTCATATGCATATGCAAAGAAAATGTATGTTCATATATATGATGATATGTTCATATAAAAAGGAAAATAAGAAGAGGAAGAAAGGAGAAGAAGAGGAGAGGAAGAAGAGGAGAAATAAATAAGAAGAGGAAAAAAGAAGAAAAAGAAGAGGAGAAGAAGAAAGGAATAGAAGAGAAGAAGAAAAAATAGAAAAAATTCTATTTTTTCTTCTTCTCTCCTCTATTCCTTTCTTCTTCTCCTCTTTTTTTTCTTCTTTTTTTTCTTCGATCTTCTCCTCTATTCCTTTTCTTCTTCTCCTCTTTTTATTTCTTCTTCGTTTTCTTATGTTTTATCGGGTCTGTCGTCGTCGATATAC
>NW_025305416.1:0-778 GCF_018294505.1 Triticum aestivum
TCCATCCTCGGGCCGCCGGCCTCGCCGCCCTCAACTGCTCAGAGAGCGATGATCGAGAGAGAGAGAGAGAGAGAGAGAGAGCAGAGAGAGAGAGAGCAGAGAGCAGAGAGCAGAGAGAGAGAGAGAGAGAGAGAGAATTTTTTTTGTTCTTTTTAATTTTAACTAGTTAATTAGTTTAACAAAAACGGTAAATAACTTAAAACTTGATAATTAACAAAAAAACCGTAAAATTTGATAATTAACAAAAAAACGTATATACGGAGAGGGGGCGGCGAGGGGGGCGGCGATGCGCGCGGTGTTTTTTTAGGGATCGAGAGGGGACGGCGAGGGTTATAAATGTGTTGTCGTCGCCTCCCTCTCCGTGACGCCGTCGTCTGCCGCCCCGTCTCGCGCTCTACCGCGACACCCTCTCCCACCCCTTCCTCGCCCCCTCCTTTTGCCACCGCCCTTTCGCCACCGCCACCGCCATCGCCCCCCTTCTTCACTTAATTAATTTGTTTTTACTACATGTTTTCAGGACTGACATAATGGCGGACGATAGAGCTGACCCGATTATGGACAACTATGATCCGGACGGTGAAGCACATATGTTCGGCATCATAAACGGCGATATTCTATATGTGCCGACCGGACAAGAAGAAGATGATATCTCTTCTTATCTGAACCTTGACGGTGAAGATGAAGGGCGCCGTCAGCAAGATGATGCCGAACAAACATCGATAAACGACGATCTTCAAATGGAAGTAGCAACCACCTCCGGCGCCGAGGTATATATATA
>NW_025305417.1:0-778 GCF_018294505.1 Triticum aestivum
TGGATGCACTTCGTGTACAAAACGGACAATCTCTTTCGAAGTATCAGAGTTTCATACGGAAACTCGTCTGTTACACTTATTTGAACTCCATTGTTTTTCTGTGTTCAAAATGCACCATTCAAAGCCAAATCATCAATTTACAACCCTTTCTGACTTCATTTGTTATTTTTCATGCATTTACTGATTATTTTCAGCTATAAGACCATGAAATTGAAAATCATTTGAAATGAACTCTGAAAAGGTTCCAAGAAGGCATGGTATCATCATTGCACCCACATAGGATGTGCGAGAAAGTAGAGAGGGTTACGGCAAAAACTGGTTGCACTTCGTGTGCAAAACGGACAATTTCTTTCGAAGTATCAGGGTTTCATATGGAAACTCGTCTGTTATAAAGGGATTTCATTTTTTTAACTTATTTGAATTCCCTTGTTTTTCTGTGTTGAAAATGCACCATTCAAAGCCACATCCTCAATTTACAACCCTTTCTGACTTCATTTGTTATTTTTCATGCATTTTCTAATTATTTTGAGCTATGAAACCATGAAATTGAAAAGCATTTGAAATGAACTCTGAAAAGGGTCCAAGTTGGCATGGTATCATCATTTCAGCCACATAGCATGTGCGAGAAAGTAGAGAGGGTTACGGCAAAAACTGGATACACTTCGTGTACAAAACGGACAATCTCTTTTGAAGTATCAGGGTTTCATATGGAAACTCGTATGTTACAAAGGGATTTCATTTTTTTAACTTATTTGAACTCCCTTGTTTTTTTGTGTTC
>NW_025305418.1:0-778 GCF_018294505.1 Triticum aestivum
CACACAAAAAGTCAGGAGTTCAAATAAGTTTTTAAAAATGAAATCCCTTTGTAACAGACGAGTTTCCGTATGAAATCCTGATACTTCGAAACAGATTGTTCGTTTTGTACGAAGTGCATCCAGTTTTTGCCGTAACCCTCTTTACTTACTTGCACATGCTATGTGGATACCATGCCAACTTTCAACCTTTTCAGAGTTCATTTGAAATGCTTTTCAATTTTAGGGTCTTATAGCTCAAACTAATTAGTAAATGCATGAAAAATAACAAATGAAGTCAGAAAGGATTGAAAAATGATGATGTGGCTTTGAATGGTGCATTTTGAACACACAAAAAGTCAGGAGTTGAAATAAGTTTTCAAAAATGAAATCCCCTTGTAACAGACGAGTTTCCGTATGAAATCCTGATACTTTGAAAGAGATTGTCCGTTTTGTACACGAAGTGCATCCACCTTTTGCCGGGACCCTCTCAACTTTCTTGAGCATGCTATGTGGATGAAATTATGATACCATGCCAACTTTCAACGTTTTGAGAGTTCATCTTGAAATGCTTTTCAATTTGACGGTCTTATAGCTCAAAATAATTAGTAAATGCATGAAAAATAACAAATGAAGTCAAAAAGGATTGAAAAATGATGATGTGGCTTTGATGGTGCATTTTGAACACACAAAATGTCAGGAGTTCAAATAAGTTTAAAAAAATGAAATCCTTTGTAACAGACGAGTTTTCGTATGAAATCCTGATACTTCGAAATAGATTATCCGTTTTGTACATGAAGTG
>NW_025305419.1:0-778 GCF_018294505.1 Triticum aestivum
AGGGCTAAAATAAGAAAGAGTCGCGCGCGTTAGTACACACATATTTATTCAAATCAGTTAGTTTGTATCACCAGAGGCTCAATGTATATATATACCTCGGCGCCGGAGGTGGTTGCTACTTCCATTTGAAGATCGTCGTTTATCGACGTTTGTTCGGCATCATCTTGCTGACGGCGCCCTTCATCTTCACCGTCAAGGTTCAGATAAGAAGAGATATCATCTTCTTCTTCTCCGGTCGGCACATATAGAATATCGCCGTTTATGATGCCGAACATATGTGCTTCACCGTCCGGATCATAGTTGTCCATAATCGGGTCAGCTCTATCGTCCGCCATTATGTCAGTCCTGAAAACATGTAGTAAAAACAAATTAATTAAGTGAAGAAGGGGGGCAGTGGCGGTGGCGGTGGCGAAAGGGCGGTGGCAAAAGGAGGGGGCGAGGAAGGGGTGGGAGAGGTGTCGCGGTAGAGCGCGAGACGGGGCGGCAGACGACGGCGTCACGGAGAGGGGAGGCGAGGACAACACATTTATAACCCTCGCCGTCCCCTCTCGATCCCTAAAAAAACACCGCGCGCATCGCCGCCCCCCTCGCCGCCCCTCTCCGTATATACGTTTTTTTTTGTTAATTATCAAGTTTTACGGGTTTTTTTGTTAATTATCAAGTTTTAAGTTATTTACCGTTTTTGTTAAACTAAGTTATTTACCGTTGTTGTTAATTATCAAATTTTACCGTTTTCTTTGTTAATTAACTAGTTAAAAAATTCTCTATCTCTCTATCT
>NW_025305420.1:0-778 GCF_018294505.1 Triticum aestivum
GGGCCCTCATACATACGGGGTGGTGTTGTGGCATGTCCGAAGAGGCGGCACGCGTCTCCGGGTTGTGGCCCCCCTCACGGACGACAATGAAACGGTGGTAGACGTTCTGCGGTAACGATGCAGCGTGAATATTATTAAATACTTGGAGCGCGATAAAATCATGAGTTTTTTACACAACGTGGGCACATGTGCTATATGACTGATGGTAATTTTTCATAATTTTTTGTGATGGAGAAGTATCTGAACACTTCCCTCTACGCGGATTGCTCTTCGCACGTCTACGACTATGGCCGGCGGCCTTCGGGGGGTAGCATACCGTAAAATCTTGCGTAGGCGGCCTCTCACAAGTCTGGAAGTGTTGAGGCGGTTGCAAACGCCCAGCACGCGTCTCCGGTGCGTGCCCCACTCACGGACGGCGCCGCCGCCGGCACCCGGAGGAGGGAAACGGACGAGTCGGGTCTACACGGAGTGGATGTAGCTGTAGGCCTGGCCCGGATGTTGCTCCCCGGTGTCCCTCTGGGCCGACCCGACACAACCGGGTGGAGAGGTCCACTGGTCAAAGCCCGTCCGTGCAAAGTCAAAGGGCTAGATCCCGTGGTCAAACGGTACAGGGTTAGGCGGGGCGGGGGCCCTGGGGGGGTAGCAATGCCACCGGACCGTCGTACCGGGCCCTCATACATGCGGGGTGGTGTTGTGGCATGTCCGAAGAGGCGGCACGCGTCTCCGGTGCGTGGCCCCCCTCACGAACGGCGCCGCCGCCGGCACCCGGAGGGGGGAA
>NW_025305421.1:0-778 GCF_018294505.1 Triticum aestivum
TACATTTCGAACACACACAAAGTCAGGAATGCAAATAAGTTTTTAAAAATGAAATCCCTTTCTAACAGACGAGTTTTCTGATGAATTCATATTCCTTTGAAACAGATTGTTACTCTCGTGCACGACGTGCATCCCGTTTTTGCCGTAACCCTCTCAAGTTTCTTGCACATGCTATGCGGATGAAATGATGATATCATGCCAACTTTCAAACTTTTCAGAGTTCATTTGTAATGCTTTTCAATTTTAGGGTCTTATAGCTCAAAATAATTAGTAAATGCATGAAAAATAACAAATGAAGTCAGAAAGGATTGAAAAATGATGATGTGGCTTTGAATGGTGCATTTCGAACACACACAAAGTCAGGAGTTCAAATAAGTTTTTAAAAATGAAATCCCTTTCTAACAGACGAGTTTTCGGATGAAATCATGATACTTTGAAAGAGATTGTCCGTTTTGTGCACGAAGTGCATCCAGTTTTTGCCGTAACCCTCTCAACTTTCTTGCACATGCTATGTGGATGAAATGATGATATCATGCCAACTTGCAACCTTTTCAGAGTTCATTTGAAATGCTTTTCAATTTTAGGGTCTTATAGCTCAAAATAATTAGTAAATGCATGAAAAATAACAAATGAAGTCAGAAAGGATTGAAAAATGATGATGTGGCTTTGAATGGTGCATTTCGAACACACACAAAGTCAGGAGTTCAAATAAGTTTTAAAAAATGAAATCCCTTTGTAACAGACGAGTTTCCGGATGAAATCCTGATACTTTGAAAGA
>NW_025305422.1:0-778 GCF_018294505.1 Triticum aestivum
ATGAAAATAACAAATGAAGTCAGAAAGGATTGAAAAATGATGATGTGGCTTTGAATGGTGCATTTTGAACACACAAAAAGACAGGAGTTCAAATAAGGTTTAAAAAATGAAATCCCTTTGTAACAGACGAGTTTCCGGATGAAATCCTGATACTTTGAAAGAGATTGTCCGTTTTGTACACGAAGTGCATCAGTTTTTGCCGTAACCCTCTCAACTTTCTTGCACATGCTATGTGGATGAAATGATGATATCATGCCAACTTTCAACCTTTTCAGAGTTCATTTGAAATGCTTTTCAATTTTAGGGTCTTATAGCTCAAAATAATTAGTAAATGCATGAAAAATAACAAATGAAGTCAGAAAGGATTGAAAAATGATGATGTGGCTTTGAATGGTGCATTTTGAACACACAAAAAGATAGGAGTTCAAATAAGGTTTAAAAAATGAAATCCCTTTGTAACAGACGAGTTTCCGAATGAAATCCTGATACTTTGAAAGAGATTGTCCGTTTTGTACACGAAGTGCATCCAGTTTTTGCCGTAACCCTCTCAACTTTCTTGCACATGCTATGTGGATGAAATGATGATATCATGCCAGCTTTCAACCTTTTCAGAGTTCATTTGAAATGCTTTTCAATTTTAGGGTCTTATAGCTCAAAATAATTAGTAAATGCATGAAAATAACAAATGAAGTCAGAAAGGATTGAAAAATGATGATGTGGCTTTGAATGGTGCATTTTGAACACACAAAAAGTCAGGAGTTCAAATAAGGTTTAAAAA
>NW_025305423.1:0-778 GCF_018294505.1 Triticum aestivum
TCCGTTTAGGCCCAAAATTTTTCGAAAACGCATTTTTCGAAAAAATTTCTGGCTATCCTATTTTTAGGTGTTTCTGAGTGTTTTGAGACAGGTGCCATTATAGGAAGTTTTTTTTGACCCGTTTCTAGTTTTTGGGTCTGGGCAGTCAAAAAAAAAATTGGTCGAAAAAATTTCGTGCCCATCCTGTCAGTTTGAGCTAAGAAGAGTTTTGAGACACTCGCCATTATAGTGATTTTTCGCAAAAAAAAAAGCAGCGCAAAAAAAAAGAGCGCAAAAAAAAAAGGCAGCGCAAAAAAAAAAGAGCGAAAAAAAAAATTCAGAGTGTGCTTTTCCCTTGTTTACGTGCCGCGCCGTGATTTTGTTGGTGTTCTAGGCTCGCGTCTCTAGCACAGTCTAGCCTAGGACCAGCACAGTACCGTCGTTGAGCGTTTATTCAACTTTGCATCTCTGAATTGATTATTGCTGACCCTTTTTGCTACCATACTATAAGCCTTCCCAGCTCCACATACATCTACGTCGTGTGTTTGACTTTCCCTGGTAATCGCTCTATCCAAGCTTTGAGAGTTTTTGACTACAACGGTTGCCGATCACCGCCTGCTGCTGGGTAAGAACTGGTAAGAATTTGAGATTTGCTTGACGGATTTGTGATACACCACCACCACTTCTTAGTAGTCTGTAGGATCATATTCTTGTGTGTTTCTATTGCTGCTAACCATGCCAGGATCACAAGCCGACGAGATTGACTGGGAGAATTTATCGAACAAGGAGCTTCATGATA
>NW_025305424.1:0-778 GCF_018294505.1 Triticum aestivum
CCAAGTGGGGGGGAAGGGGTGCCTTGCCCCCAAAGGCAAGGGGGAACTCCCCCCTAGGGTTCCCAACCCTAGGCGCATGGGGGGAGGCCCAAGGGGGGCGCCCCAGCCCACTAGGGGCTGGTTCCCTTCCACTTTCAGCCTACGGGGCCCTCCGGGACAGGTGGCCCCACCCGGTGGACCCCCGGGACCCTTCCGGTGGTCCCGGTACAATACCGATAACCCCCGAAACTTTCCCGGTGGCCGAAACTGGACTTCCTATATATAATTCTTCACCTCCGGACCATTCTGGAACCTCTCGTGACGTCCGGGATCTCATCCGAGACTCCGAACAACTTTCGGGTTTCCGCATACATATATCTCTACAACCCTAGCGTCACCTGACCTTAAGTGTGTAGACCCTACGGGTTCGGGAGACATGCAGACATGACCGAGACGCCTCTCCGGTCAATAACCAACAGCGGGATCTGGATACCCATGTTGGCTCCCACATGTTCCACGATGATCTCATCGGATGAACCACGGTGTCGAGGATTCAATCAATCCCGTATACAATTCCCTTTGTCAATCGGTATGTTACTTGCCCGAGATTCGATCGTCGGTATCCCAATACCTTGTTCAATCTCGTTACCGGCAAGTCTCTTTACTCGTACCGCAATGCATGATCCCGTGACTAACGCCTTAGTCACATTGAGCTCATTATGATGATGCATTACCGAGTGGGCCCAGAGATACCTCTCCGTCATACGGAGTGACAAATCCCAGTCTCGATCCGTGCCAA
>NW_025305425.1:0-778 GCF_018294505.1 Triticum aestivum
GCGGCGGCCGGTGGAGCGGGGGAGGGTGCGGTGGGTCGTCGGCGGCGGTGGAGCGGGGGAGGGTGCGGGGGGTCGGCGGCGGCGACCGGTGGAGCGGGGGAGGGTGCAGGGCCGGGTGGTCGGCGGCCGGTCGAGCGGGGGAGAGGGTGCATGGGGTGCTCGGCGGCGAGGGGGACCGGATCTGGCGAGGTGGGATAGCGATCGAGATGGAGGGGGATCGAGATCGAGTGTCCTTGAAATTTAAAAAATATTCATGAGTTCAAAACTAAAGTGCCCATGAAATACAATCGAGAAATGAAGGCTACAATTTAAATACAATCAATCTTAGCTAGCTATCTGTTCACAATCTTCTTGCCCTTATTTTTCGTAAATGGAGTTCTTCTCTTGAACGGACGTCCTTTAGGTAGGGTGGTCCTGCTTCTTCTTGTGGTGTATGCTGATACTTCATCGTCGTCATCATGTTCCATCTTCGGGTCGCCGTACTTGTCGAAGTCTTGCTCATTGGCGACTCCATCCATTCCGATGATCTTCCTTTTGCCTCTCCTCATGACAACACGACTGGGCTTTGGCGGGTCGGTAATGAAGAAGCATTGGTCCACTTGGGAAGCTAGTACCCATGGCTCATTTTTCACGGTGACGTTTGCGCCCGCGGTCTTGGATTTGGCTTCGGGTATAACCATGGTGGTGAAATACCGGTCTTCTTTTATGACGCTCTTGGCCCATCTGACATGGAACATCGGGACCTTCTCTCCAGCGTAGCTCAGCTCCCAGATCTCCT
>NW_025305426.1:0-778 GCF_018294505.1 Triticum aestivum
TAGAGAATTCTGTCAATCACTATCTTATCTGGAAGATTAACTCCCACTTGATTCAAGCGATTGTAGTACTCAGACAATCTGAGCACATGCTCACTAGTTGAGCGATTCTCCTCCATCTTTTAGCTATAGAACTTGTTGGAGACTTCATATCTCTCAACTCGGGTATTTGCTTGAAATATTAACTTTAACTCCTGGAACATCTCATATGCTCCATGACGTTCAAAACTTCTTTGAAGTCCCGATTCTAAGCCATTAAGCATGGTGCACTAAACTATCAAGTAGTCATCATATTGATCTAGCCAAACGTTCATAACGTCTGCATCTGCTCCTGTAATAGGTCCGTCACCTAGCGATGCATCAAGGACATAATTCTTCTGTGCAGCAACAAGGATAAACCTCAGATCACGGATCCAATCCGCATCATTGCTACTAACATCTTTCAACACAATTTTCTCTAGGAACATATCAAAATAAACACAGGGAAGCAACAACGCGAGCTATTGATCTACAACATAATTTGCAAAATACTACCAGGACTAAGTTCATGATAAATTTAAGTTCAATTAATCATATTACTTAAGAACTCCCACTTAGATAGACATCCCTCTAATCCTCTAAGTGATTACGTGATCCAAATCAACTAAACCATGTCCGATCATCACGTGAGATGGAGTAGTTTCATTGGTGTACATCGCTATGTTGATCATATCTTCTATATGATTCACGCTCGACCTTTCGGTCTCCGTGTTCCGAGGCCATATCTGTATATGCTTGGCTC
>NW_025305427.1:0-778 GCF_018294505.1 Triticum aestivum
GGGGGGGTAGCAATGCCACCGGAGCGTCGTACCGGGCCCTCATACATGCGGGGTGGTGTTGTGGCATGTCCGAAGAGGCGGCACGCGTCTCCGGGTTGTGGCCCCCCTCACGGACGGCAATGAAACGGTGGTAGACGTTCTGCGGTAACGATGCAGCGTGAATATTATTAAGTACTTGGAGCGCGATAAAATCATGAGTTTTTTACACAACATGGGCACATGTGCTATAGGACTGATGGTAATTTTTCATAATTTTTTGTGATGGAGAAGTATCTGAACACTTCCCTCTACGCGGATTGCTCTTCGCACGTCTACGACTGTGGCCGGCGACCTTCGGGGGGTAGCATACCGTTAAATCTTGCGTAGGCGGCCTCTCACAAGTCTGGAAGTGTTGAGGCGGTTGCAAACGCCCAGCACGCGTCTCCGGTGCCTGCCCCCCCTCACGGACGGCGCCGCCGCCGGCACCCGAAGGGGGGAAACGGACGCGTCGGGTCTACACGGAGTGGATGTAGCTGTGGGCCTGGCCCGGATGTTGCTCCCCGGTGTCCCTCTGGGCCGACCCGACACAACCGGGTGGAGAGGTCCACTGGTCAAAGCCCGTCCGTGCAAAGTCAAAGGGCTAGATCCCGTGGTCAAACGCTACAGGGTTAGGCGGGACGGGGGCCCTGGGGGGTAGCAATGCCACCGGAGCGTCGTACCGGGCCCTCATACATGCGGGGTGGTGTTGTGGCATGTCCGAAGAGGCGGCACGCGTCTCCGGTGCGTGGCCCCCCTCACG
>NW_025305428.1:0-778 GCF_018294505.1 Triticum aestivum
AACCTCAGCGTCGTCTGTAGATGTTACGAAACATCTGACATACACGTTTTGATGACTACGTGATAGTTCAGTGCGGTTTAGAATTGTGGCACCAAAGACGTTCTTGAAACGTCGCAGAACATGTGAGATGTTCCGAAGACTGGAATTGGGATTTCAGACTAGTGCCCATGTCAAGAGGTATGAGACCTCTGACAAGTTTCTTAAGCCTGCAAACTAAGGGAGAAAAGCTCAATCGTTGAGCATGTGCTCAGATTGTCTGAGTGCCACAATCGCTTGAATCGAGTGGGAATTAATCTCCCAGATGAGATAGTGATAGTTTCCCATAGTCATTGCCACCAAGCTAGTAGAGCTTCGTGATGAACTATAACATATCAAGGATAGTTATGATGATCCTTGAGCTATTCGCGATGTTTGACACCGCGAGAGTAGAAATCAAGAAGGAGCATCAATTGTTGATGGTTAGTAAAACCACTAGTTTAAGAAGGGCAAGGGCAAAAGGGATACTTCATGAAACAGCAAGTCGTTTGCTGCTCTAGTGAAGAATCCCAAGGTTGAACCCAAACCCGAGACTAAGTGCTTCTGTAATAAGAGGAACGGTCACTGAAGCAGTACTACCCTAGATACTTGGTAGATGAGAAGGCAGGCAAGGTCGACAGAAGTATATTGGATATACGTTATATGAATGTGTACTTTACTAGTACTCCTAGCAGCACCAGGGTATTAGATACTGGTTCGGTTGCTAAGTGTTAGTAACTCGAAATAAAAGCTGTGGAATAAA
>NW_025305429.1:0-778 GCF_018294505.1 Triticum aestivum
GCAGACGTGCAGTAGGGACCCGTCCTAAAGGATTCTTTTTAGATTAAGACCCTGCTTAAACCTTTTTTACTGTCTCTTGTTGCTACACATCCCCTGGTTTTTTCTTTCTGATATAACCAAGGAGGAGGCTGGCGTCTTGGCATGTGGCCACGTCAGAATTTTTGCACGTACCTGGACACTAGGGGCTTTTTTAATAATAAAGAGTGTTGTTTCGCCCGCACTCATAAAGACCGAACACCTTAGGGAGTGTTCGGCGTCGCGAGTTTTGGCATTATATGCATCAGCTCCGAATCATGTCTTTGGTCAAATGTTGGGTTGCCTGGCTCCTGAGTTTGGCTACCTTACGTTCCGCTCTATAGGCTAAGGTAGCACCAGGAGAACTACTGCGATTGTGCCCCGGTTCGGCTGGGCGAGCACCTCAGTAGAGAAAGCCGAAAACTGACTGTCATGATGTAGCATGAGACTGGTCAGCCACTCGATGACCTATCGGAATCTATCGGATTCCTCCGCTTTAACGAAGGGCCGCTTCCCGGTCAGGCACATACGCGCCCCGAACTCAGACGGGCGCAGTTGCCACCAAGGGGCTACCTAAATAGTCTCATAGTCAAACTCCTATGGCTAAGTGAAAGTGTTAAAGCATTATAGTCCGGTTGCCTGGCCCGCTGCGCTATCACCTCCTTTGTAGGACCAAGATGTTGGGTTAAGTGTGAAAATGCGTCTTCTGCGAGCACCCCCACACTTTGTGCATGGGGGATGAAGCCAACGACTGCCATCTTTC
>NW_025305430.1:0-778 GCF_018294505.1 Triticum aestivum
CTGGACGGTGATCGGGACGTTGTCTCTAACAACGACTCCGCATTGGTTGATAAACTTTGAGGTGTGCTGTAGGGGCTTGCCAGTTTCACTGACAAACTCAATGGCATATGTTTCTCCTGTTTTCATCTCCTTGGATTTGCCATGCTTTGTCGTACTCGATCCGGAGGGCTAAAAAAAGAAAGAGAGTCGCGCGCGTTAATACATATGTATTCACATTTCAGTAAGTTTGTATCACGAGAGGCTCAATGTATATATATACCTCGCCGGAGGTGGTTGCTACTTGCAATTCGAGATCGTCGTTTGTTGACGGTTGACCTCCGTCGACAATGTCCGTTCCTTCACCTTCTTGATCATCGACAATCTCTGTTCCACCTTCAAGGTTCAGAAAAGAAGAGACTACATCCTCTTCTTGCTCATATTCTGAGCCTCGCACATAAGGAATCTCGTTGTTGATGATGCCCATTAGATAACGTTCAGCCTCCGGATCCCTAAGCGGCTCGGCTCTATCGTCCGCCATATGTCACTCCTGCATGTAGTAAAAATTCTTTAAGTATAAAGGAATTAAAAAATAAGATTAAGGGGACATACAGGAGGAGGAATTAAAAAATAAGATTATTGAGCACTGCCAAGTATTTTGTTTTGTTTTCTTTGTTTTTCTTTTTGGTTTTCATTTGGTTCTTTCTTCTTCCTTTTTTCTTCTTTTTTTCTTCTTCTTCCTTTCTTCTTCCTCTTTCTTCTTTCTTTCTTCTTCTTCCTTTTTCTTTCTTCTTTCTTTCTT
>NW_025305431.1:0-778 GCF_018294505.1 Triticum aestivum
CTCCTACATATTCTACTAAGATCTTTATCGGTTAAACCGCATAACAACATACGTTGTTCCCTTTGTCATCTGTATGCTACTTGCCCGAGATTCGATCGTCGGTATCATTATACCTAGTTCAATATACTTACCGGCAAGTCTATTTACTCGTCCCGTAATACTTCATCCCGCAGCTAACTCATTAGTCACATTGCTTGCAAGGCTTATAGAGATGAGCATTATCGAGAGGGCCCAGTGATACCTCTCCGAAACACGGAGTGACAAATTCTAATCTCAATCTATGCCAACCCAAAAAACACCTTCGGAGACACCTGTAGAGCATCTTTATGATCACCCAATTATGTTGTGACATTTGATAGCACACAAGATGTTCCTCCGGTATTCCGGAACTACTAGGAAAATGCTTATACATAGAATATTAACAGTAGCGCCTGTTTGGGCGCCCACGCTACTAGTATTTACCAGTAGCACCGACGAAAATGGGTTGCGCTGCTGCTTAGCGGGCCACCTGGGCCAAAAGGGCAGGCCACTTAGCTGTAGCGTGTGATGTGCTCCAGCGCTACAGCTAGTGGGCGTAGCAGTAGCGCTGGCCCTTTACCCGCGTTGCTGCTAAGCCAACTCCCTCCCACGCACGTCGCTGGCCCGTTACCCTGCTCGTGCCCCCGGCCTCATCAGCTCACTCACACACTCCATGATCCTCCCTCCATCCCCCCCGCGCGCCGTCGTCGACCCCCGCACGCTGCCATCCCCCGCGCCGGCCCTCCTCCCTGCGTCGGCC
>NW_025305432.1:0-778 GCF_018294505.1 Triticum aestivum
TATCATCTTGAAGGCCCCGCCAGTCTATGGTGGGAGAATTATGGAGCTATGCGCCCAGCGGGCCATGTCACAACTTGGGCTGAATTCAGCGAGGCTTTCCGTGAACATCACATTCCGGAGGGTCTCATGGACCGTAAACGTGAAGAATTTTGCAATTTCACCCAAGGCCGACTTTCTGTGGATGCTTATAGCAGAGAGTTTGGTAATCTCGCCCGATATGCAACCGAGGAAGTTTCCACTGACGCCAAGAAGCAAGCAAGGTTCCGTAAGGGCCTTAGTCCTGAGCTTCGCCGCGACCTCCGCCTGCATGAGTGCACATCTTTTTCGAAACTTGTCAACAAAGCCATCAGTGCTGAAACTGGTCAGACTGACTATGACGCAACACGCAAGCATGGACGTGACACGGGTTCCTCATCCGGTGCTGGTCCTCAGAAGCGCCGCGTGTGGGTACCCAACACCGCCCTGCCACCCAGGTTCACACCGAGGCCATCTTTCCAGGCGCCTCGCCCTGTTCAACAGTCTGCACCAACCAAGCCCTATGGGGGTCCAACCAATAATGCTCCTCCATGTACCAGTTCCGTGACTTGTTTCAAGTGTGGGGAATCTGGTCATTATATGCGTGAGTGTCCCCAGACCAACCCCAATCAATCTGCTAAAGCTGTTGGCCGTGGCAAGCCGACAGGGAAGGTGTTTCATGCTAAACCGGTCACCGCTTCACGTGGCCATGTCAACTGTATCTCTGCCGAAGAAGCTCAAGAGGACCCCAACGTCGTTCTCG
>NW_025305433.1:0-778 GCF_018294505.1 Triticum aestivum
CGTTTTTGAGTGGGTCAACTATTTGTCATATAGTAAATCGCTAGCAACGAGCATGTAAAAACACATTACTCCTGAGCATCATCTCTCTATCTAAAGAAGAAGTGGCAAGCTAATATTTCAAAATTTGATTCGAATCGACTTGGTAAGGTAGACGTGGATGCTCGTTCTCCCAAAATTTGAATGAACCGTTAAACATCCTCTCTGCTCGGTGGAATTCGCCCGAGCAAATAAATGGGAGACGCGAAATTACCGTCCTATGTGGGACACACATCAATTGGCCCATTGTACATCGAGGGTAGGTTCGTAACTTCATCCAAGCGCGCCTCCTCCTCGCCCGAAATGACATGTGCTGAATAATTCATAAACCATGGTCAGCAAAACACGCTCTCCTCGCCCGAAATAGCTCGCACCCACTATTTCAAAACACGCTCTCCTCGCCTGAATTCGCTCGTGCCCACTATAGTTCAAAACACGCCCTCCTCGCCCGAAATCGCTCCCGCCCACTATTTGGGGAGAAGCAAAGTTACTCTACTATCCCCGGCCCTCAGTACACAGACCCAAGCCGAGAAGCCTATAGGCAAGGGTAGAACTATAACTCCCCCTCACATTTCAGACAAATGCGTCCGTAAGACATGGTTCCACTCCCCTCCCAATTCCCCCCCCCCGCCCGCCCCCATTCATACCTCGTGGGCGCCAAATCACCTTCTCCCCGGGAAGCTCCCTTCTCCGGAGTCGCGAAACCTCAGCCCCACCTCCATGGCGCCCCCACCGCACCAAT
>NW_025305434.1:0-778 GCF_018294505.1 Triticum aestivum
TATGGAGATGTTTAGTGAAGTAGAATGGAAAAAATCGAGTGCAACTACACAACAACTAGTCTGTAACTGTCGTTACGAATCAGTTTTTGCGCAGTGTTAACTGAAACATGGATATCTGACTGATACGGAGTCCGTTTTGGCTCCACAAGTGGCCAGAATGTTTGTGACGACCAGATGCTTCAAAGGATTCTTTCATAGGGAACATTTGGAGAACTTTTCTTAAGGAGTTCGTTCAGAAACTTGTATCGAAACTTTCTTAATGAGCACTCGACAAACGCATTTCGAGAACATACACAAAGTCCCAGCTATGGACCTAGTGCATCATCATAACCGAGGTCTCTTGTATTTCCCTACAATTAATTGGATCTCATATGGAGATGTTTAGTGAAGTAGAATGGAAAACATCGAGTGCAAGTACACAAGAACTAGTCTGTAACTGTCGTTCGGAATCAGTTTTGCGAAGTGTTAACTGGAACGTAGATATCTGCCTGATACGGAGTCTGTTTTGGCTTCACAAGTAGTCAAAATGTTTGTGACGACCAGATGCTTCAAAGGATTCTGTCATAGGGAACTTTTGGAGAACTTTTCTTAAGGAGTCCGTTCAGAAACTTGTATAGAAACTTTCTTAATGAGCACTCGACAAACGCATTTCGAGAACATACACAAAGTCCCAGCTATGCACCTAGTGCATCCTCATAACCGAGGTCTCTTGCATTTCCCTACAAGTAATTGGATCTCATATGGAGATGTTTAGTGAAGTAGAATGGAAAAAATCGAG
>NW_025305435.1:0-778 GCF_018294505.1 Triticum aestivum
GAAATATAGATAGGTGAAGTAGCAAAAGCAGGGTCATATTTCATTCTAGCATTCAAAGACTTTTCTTTCAGCCTAGCTAACAGTTTCTTAAGATCATATCTATCTTTGCAAGCAAAAAGGTCTCTAGCAGTTTCTTCATCCATAACATAACCCTCAGGCACATCAGGCAATTCATATCTAGGGGGAGAATCTTCATCATCACTTTCATCAATATTATCTGTTTCAATAATTTCATTTTCTCTAACCCTAGCAAGTTGTTCATCAAGAAATTCACCTAATGGCACGTTATTATCAAGCATAGAAGTAGTTTCACCATAAGCATCATGCATAGCAGAAGTGGCATCATGAATAACAAGTGACATATCAAAATCAATAACAGGTGTAGGTGTCACAAATTTACTCATAACAAAAGGTGAGTCAAGTGCAGAGCTAGATGGCAGTTCCTTACCTCCCCTCGTAGTTGAGGGGAAAATCTTGGTTCTTTCATCTTTCAAGTTCCTCATAGGGATGAACAGATATAAATCCCAAGTGACTCAAAGAATAGAGCTATGCTCCCTGGCAACGGCGCCAGAAAATAGTCTTGATAACCCACAAGTATAGGGGATTGCAACAATTTTCGAGGGTAGATTATTCAACACAAATTTATTGATTCGTCACAAGGGGAGCCAAAGAATATTCTCAAGTATTAATAGTTGACTTGTCAATTCAACCGCACCTGAAAGACTTAATATCTGCAGCAAAGTATTTAGTAGCAAAAGTAATATGGAAGTAGCGGTAA
>NW_025305436.1:0-778 GCF_018294505.1 Triticum aestivum
GTTTGACCACGGGATCTACTCCTTTGACTTTGCATAGACGGGCTTTGACCAGTGGACCTCCCCACCCGGTTGTGTTAGGTCAGCTCATAGGAACACTTTGGAGCAACATCCGGGCCAGACCCACAGCAAAATCCCCTCCGTGTAGACCCCACGCGTCCGTTTCCCCCCTCCAGGTGCCGGCGGCAGCGCCGTCCGTGAGGGGGGCACACCTCGGACACGCGTGCCGGGCGTTTGCAACCGCCACAACACTTCCAGACTTGTGAGAGGCCGCCGGCGCAAGATTTGGCGGCATGCTAGCCCCCGGAGGCCGCCGGCCACAGCCGTAGACGCGCGAAGGGCAATCCGCGTAGAGGGAATTTTTCGGATACTTCTCCATCACCAAAAATTATGAAAAAATACCATCGTTCCTATAGCACATGCGCCCACGTCGTGCAAAAAAACTCATGATTTTATCGCGCTCCGAGTATTTAGTAATATTGACGTCGCATCGTTACCGCAGAACGTCTACTACCGTGTCATCGCCGTCCGTGAGGGGGGCCACGCCTCGGAGACGCGTCCCGCCTCTTCGGACATGCCACCACACCACCACGCATGTATGAGCTCCCGGTGCGACGCTCCGATGGCATTGCAACCCCCCAGTGCCCCCGTCCCGCCTAACCCTGTAGCATTTGACCACGGGATCTACCCCTTTGACTTTGCACGAACGGGTTTTGACCAGTGGACCTCCCCACCCGGTTGTGTTAGGTCAGCCCATAGGAACACTTTGGAGCAACATCCG
>NW_025305437.1:0-778 GCF_018294505.1 Triticum aestivum
CGGTGGCCCCGGCGGTCTAGGAAGTTGACCGGCACCGGTAGAGGGGGTAGGCCACGGTCAACAACTGCTTCTTCTCATGTTTATTACTTTACACTGTTTAAAGTTCTCTCTCGGTGCCGGTCTAGAAAGTTGACCGGCACCGAGAGAGGGGGTAGGCCTCGGTTAACAACTGCTTCTTCTGATGTTTTTTACTTTACACTCTTTAAAGTTCTCTCTCGGTGCGGTTCTAAGAACTTGGCCGGCACCGAGAGAGGGGGTAGGCCACGGTCAACAACTGCCTCTTCTCATGTTTTTCACTTTACACACTTTAAAGTTCTCTCTCGGTGCCGGTCTAGAAAGTTGACCAGCACCGAGAGAGGGGGTAGGCCGCGGTCAACAACTGCTTCTTCTCATGTTTTTTTACTTTACACTCTTTAAAGTTGAGTTTTGTACAAATCTAACCCAAAAAGCATATATATATATATATATATATATATATATATATGAGTGCATCAAAAGTCTTTTATCGAAAAAATTCATCAAAAGTCATGGAATTTCCAAACTTTGGTCGTAAAAGCATATGAAATATGAGATCCAAAAAGATAGTGCAAAAAAAAGAGAAGGGGAAAAAATTAGAGCAGTGGTTACCGAGGGTCGATTCTCAGCTCTCGGTAATGGCCACCGTTTCCGAGAGGCCTCACGGTAAAGCATCTAACCTAGATCTTAACCTTTCCCCTTTCTTTTGTATCTTCATTCCCCTCCTCTCTGTTCCTTCCGCCACCGCCGCCGCCGCCGCCGA
>NW_025305438.1:0-778 GCF_018294505.1 Triticum aestivum
CCGGTCCGCATTCTCGACCAAGCTGAACGCCGCACACGTCAGAAGGCGATCAAGTTTCTCAAAGTCCAGTGGTCGCACCATTCTGAAGATGAGGCCACTTGGGAACGAGAGGATCGTCTGCGCGAAGAATACCCCGCACTGTTTCCTTCTACCTCCTAAATCTCGGGACGAGATTTCTTGTAGTGGAGGAGATTTGTAACACCCTGAGAATCATGCTACAGTAACCCCCTGTGATTAAGCTAATCATGTTGCTAAACAGGGCTTGATCACATTTGAATCACCTTCCTTTCAAACTCCTAGCTCAAACTTCAAATATAATTAAAGTGAAAAATAAAAGTTTTCAAAAATTCAAACAAAAATGTTCTGTGGGTGCTAAATAATACACTGGCAATTATGGTGGAGAAAACTCCTTTTTATAAAATGCCTAATTACTTTAAATGAAATAAAACAGAAAAGGAAATAAACAAATAAAAAGAAAACAGAAAACAGAAACAGTCAGAGAAAAGAAAAAAAAGGGGAGCAGGCCTTCCCCCCCCACTGGACCCGTGGCCCATCTGCACCGCACCCCCGCGCCCCCGGCCCAGCCCACCTCCTCCCTCGCCCCTTCCCTGTTCCCCCGACCGGGTCGGAACAGGGGCGCGCTGCCGCCCGACCCCCTCGCCGGCACCGACGCCGGAGGGGATAAGGTCGCCAGCTCCCCCACCTCCTCGGGCCCCTCTCCCACTCACCCCCGCTCTCCCTCTCGGCCCCCGCGCCTCCCCCTTCCCTCCCTCGGATC
>NW_025305439.1:0-778 GCF_018294505.1 Triticum aestivum
ACACGTTCTGACATCATTTGCTTTTTTTCAGTCATTTACCGATTTTTTTAGAGAGCTAAATGACTATGAAATTGAAAATCACTACAAAATGAACTCTGAAAATGTTGGAACTTGGCATGGTATCATCATTTCACCCGCATAGCATGTGCAAAAGAGTAGAGAGGGTCACGGCAAAAACTGGACGCACCTCGTGTACAAACTGGACAACCTCTTTCGGAGTATCAGGGTTTCGGGCGAGAACTCATCTGTTACACGGGCACTTCAATGTTTTTTAAACTTATTTGAACTCCAGCCTATTTTTGCGTTCAGTATGCATCATTCAAAGTGACGTCATCAATTTCCAACACGTTCTGACATCATTTGCTGTTTTTCAGTCATTTACCGATTTGTTTAGAGAGCTAAATCACGGTGAAATTGAAAATCACTACAAAATGAACTCTGAAAATGTTGGAACTTGGCATGGTATCATCATTTCACCCGCATAGCATGTGCAAAAGAGTACAGAGGGTCACGGCGAAAACTGGACGCACCTCGTGTACAAACTGGACAATCTCTTTCGGAGTATGAGGGTTTCGGACGAGAACTCATCTGTTACATGGGCACTTCAATGTTTTTAAACATATTTGAACTCCAGCCTATTTTTGCGTTCAGTCTGCATCATTCAAAGCGACGTCATCAATTTCCAACACGTTCTGACATCATTTGTGTTTTTCACTCATTTATCGATTTGTTTAGAGAGCTAAATGACGGTGAAATTGAAAATCACTACAAAATGTAC
>NW_025305440.1:0-778 GCF_018294505.1 Triticum aestivum
GGTCAATCTGGGCCAGGCACTTCTATGTTGATGGGCCTTTATGGGCTTTCATAGAGACCGCGAAAAATAATTGGGTCAAAATAAATCAACATTGTGGGAATTGAACACAGGACCTCCTGTCTAGATCTTCGATGTAACTAATTAAGCGAATGAGGAAACTAAAGGAAGGATTGCGTCCTTTTCTTGGTTTGATTTAGTCCTTTTCATTTGGCCAATCTTTGTCAGGTACTTCTATGTTGATTTCTATATTGAAAGGAAGGATCCATAGGCTTCAATGTGTTGGGGCTACTAAATTTAAAAAGGAATTATCCTACAATAAAAGGGAATATGTATTCTTGGTTTGGTTTAGTGCTTTTCGTTTGGTCAATCTGGGCCAGGTACTTCTATGTTGATGGGTCTTTTATGGGCTTTCATAGAGACCGCGAAAAATAATTGGGTCAAAATAAATCAACATTGTGGGAATTGAACACAGGACCTCCTGTCTAGATCTTCGATGTAACTAATTAAGCGAATGAGCAAACTAAAGGAAGGATTGCGTCCTTTTCTTGGTTTGATTTAGTCCTTTTCGTTTGGTCAATCTGGGCCAGGTACTTCTATGTTGATTTCTATATTGAAAGGAAGGATCCATAGGCTTCAATGTGTTGGGGCTACTAAATTAAAAAAGGAATTATCCTCCTATTAAAGGGAATAGGTATTCTTGTTTTGGTTTAGTCCTTTTCGTTTGGTCAATCTGGGCCAGGTACTTCTATGTTGATGGGCCTTATTTGGGCTTTCATAG
>NW_025305441.1:0-778 GCF_018294505.1 Triticum aestivum
TCCATGTTGGACGTTATGCCGGTTCTTCTCAGTTGGAGGTTTCACTCCTCTATTTGTTGGCATACCTCCCCTGCCTCTTCTTACTATATTATTGGTTCTTGTTTGGTTTTTCTCTTTGTGAGTTTTGGAGCTTATGGTCATCTTGGTGACAAGCTCAAGTTCATCAAAAATGGAGTTCACTTGCATCTTCTATGATGTTTTCGATGTTGGAGTTTATGCCAGTTCTTCTTAGTTGGAGGTTTCACTCCTCTATTTGTTGGCATACCTCCCCTGCCTCTTCTTACTATATTATTGGTTCTTGTTTGGTTCTTCTCTTTGTGAGTTTTGGAGCTGACAGTCATCTTGGTGACAAGCTCGAGTTCATCGAAAATGGAGTTCACTCACATCTTCTATGATGTTTTCGATGTTGGAGGTTATGCCGGTTCTTCTCGGTTGGAGGTTTCACTCCTATATTTGTTGGCATACCTCCCCTGCCTCTTCTTACTATATTATCGGTTCTTGTTTGGTTCTTGTCTTTGTGAGTTTTGGAGCTTATGGTCATCTTGGTGACAATCTCGAGTTCATCGAAAACGGAGTTCACTCGCATCTTCTATGATGTTTTCCATGTTGGACGTTATGTCGGTTCTTCTCAGTTGGAGGTTTCACTCCTCTATTTGTTGGCATACCTCCCCTGCCTCTTCTTACTATATTATTGGTTCTTGTTTGGTTTTTCTCTTTGTGAGTTTTGGAGCTTATGGTCATCTTGGTGACAAGCTCAAGTTCATCAAAAACGGAGTTC
>NW_025305442.1:0-778 GCF_018294505.1 Triticum aestivum
CGACCCCCCCCTAACCTTTTAATTAAACTAAATAAACCCCTGTTAACCCCCCTGTCACTGACGTGTGGGTCCCACACGTCAGGTTTGACCCGGACCAGCCCAGTTGACCACTGACGTCGTGATGATGTCATGCTGACGCAATTATATATTTTCTGGAATTAAAATAATTCAGAAAATCCAGAAAATGATTTAAACTTCAAAAATTCATAGAAATTCAACCGTAGCTCAGATTAAAATAATTTATATATGAAAAATTATCAGAAAAATGCAACCTTTCCATCTGTACTAATTTCATGCATGAAAAACCAACTTATACATGCTGAATATGGGAAAACACATTAGGGCATATATAAGAGACTTAATTTAGAAATGCATCTGAACCTTTGGTTCAAATGGACTACAAACCAAATGTTTACTAGATGCATTAGCTCAAACAGCATCACATCTACATGCCATGTTCATGCATCATATTGTTGCATATGATTGTGTATTGATTGTCGGCACCGTTCCTTCTCGATAGGTCCTGCTCCGGAGACGTTCCAGAGTACCTGTCTGTGAAGCAGTGCCTCCCTTGTTGTTTGACCAGGCAAGCAACCCCCCTTGTTCATTTCGATAAAACCCTACCCTCTCGCTCCTGCTCTCAGTTATTGCATTAGGACAACAACGATTCATCTGCTACTTTGTGCTGCGGTAGTTGAACCCATTCCTCTGCATGACCTGTCATTGCCACAGTAAATAGTTGAAACCCACTAGCATGTGTAGGAGTTGATTGAAGCCA
>NW_025305443.1:0-778 GCF_018294505.1 Triticum aestivum
TGGTGGTTCTCATCGGCGGCGGCGGCCGCGTTCGGTGGAAGTGAGGGGGAGCCAGAGGAGGGGATAAGCATGGGGGGGAGGAGGAATGAGAGGGCCTGGGGTGCGTGGCCGTCTCCGTGGCATGGGGAGGGGTTCGGGGAAGCAGGAGGTGGCCAGCAGGGGGGGAGGTGGCGCGCGCGCGTGCCGGCGAGCGTCGGGCACACGCCCGTCCCCCTGGCAGAGGAGGAAGGCGACAGGGGAGGGGGGTCAGGCGGGCTGGGCCGCCTCCTGGCTGGGCCGGCCTGCTGCTGCTGGGCTGCGCAGGGGAGGGGAGGCCCAGGTAAGTTTCTTTCCCCTTTATTTCTGTTTTTCTAATTTTTCTGACATTTGTTTTGATTTAATAAATATATTAAATCATTTAATTTTATTATGCCAATTTTTTGTAGGAGCTGGATATATTATTCCAGAGCTCTTTTATAAATGGCATAATTTTTGGGCCATATTTCATATATATAGAAATATTTTTCCAATGCAAATATTTATCGAATTAATCCAAATAGCCAAAATAAAATGTCCATGAACTCCTAAAAATATTGTTTTGATTTTTATCTCTGTCCAATATTTTTAGAGGGCATCATGAGCATTTTCTTGGACCCTTTTGGAGAAGTTTTTTTATTTGGGTCATTTTCAAAAATGATTCTGAGGGTTCCATCAATCCTCATTTCAAATTTAAATGAAATTTAAATATGATGCACAAATAGCTAGCTAGCCTAGGTCATACCAGACTAGGGATGTGACA
>NW_025305444.1:0-778 GCF_018294505.1 Triticum aestivum
TAATATTTAGTTAACACTAATCCTAGCCTAATTAGCCGGGCGGGGCCCGCAGGTCAGTGAGAGAGAGGGGGGGGGTCAAACCCGGCAGTGGGTCAACCCACGCCGGTCATCGGGTCAGCGGTCGCCGGCGTTTAGCCGCCGGCGAGTCCAGACGCGGCGGAGGGCTCGGAAACGAGCCACATGGCATCGTTTCGGCCGCGGTTTGTTGCATTCGAACGCGCGCAGTGGCGCGCGTCTAGTGGTGGCGGTGACAGGTGCTGGGGTGGCCGGAAAAGTGGTCGGCGACGAGGTTTGGCGGCGGCAGCAGCTCGGGCAATCCTGGGGTCGGGGTTAGGGAGCACGGCAGGAGGGGCTGGGGCGTGCTACGGACTCCCGAGATCACGATGAGCACGACCGTGGCCTCGGATACGAGCTAGGGTGACTGTGGCCACGGCCACGCCATGGCCGGCGGCGAGAGATTCTCGGGCAAATGGTGGGGCTAGCTAGAGAGGGAGGTGGGGCACGGGAAGAGGGGAAATCAACACAGGAGCTCACAGCGGGTGCAGTGGTGGCCTCGGCGAGCTCGGGGACGTCTTCGGTGCTGCGAATCGAACGGCGGCAATCGCCGGCCGTGGCGATGAAGATGGCGGTGATGGCGTGGCTTCAGGGCACCCGGCGTCGCGTGCGTCGTGGTAGAGCTTCCCGGATCCAAGGCGGAGCTCGTGGCCTAACTGGCTGGGCGTGGGGATGCTGGTGGCTCCGGTGGTACTCGTCGGCGGTCTCGGTGCATCCGGGGATG
>NW_025305445.1:0-778 GCF_018294505.1 Triticum aestivum
CTGGTCTTGGTCTCGTTGCATTGATATAGAAACCTTTGCTTGATGCCTCGGTACTCCGCGCTTGCGCTTGCCCCCTTTGCACAGAAGAGGAAATAAGGAAACAGCTACTTTGCCGTCTGCCATGGCGGACGGCAAAGGCTCGAAAGGCGGACGGCAAAGACCTTTGCCATCAGCCGCGGACGGCAAAAGGCTCCGGCAAAGAAGGCTACGGTAAACAGCTGCTTTGCCGTCTGCTTCCTGGCGGCGGACGGCAAAGGCTCTTTGCCGTCCGCGGCGGACGGCAAAGAGGGCGGACAGCAATAATTGCGCTGTCAGTCCGTTAAGTGGCTAACGGCAGACCTTTGCCGTCCGCCGCAGACGGCAAAGAGCCTTTGGTCTTTGCCGTCCGCCTTATGATGTCATGTACACGTCACTAGATGGCAGGTTCTTTGCCGTCTGCCACTGATGGCAAAGTGCAGGCTCTTTGCCGTCTGCCACGGACGGCAAAGTCTTTGCCGTCTGCCACTGTAGGCAAACTGACCAAATGGGTCAGCTCCCAGGAAGCACAGTTGGCTGCCACGTGGCTTCTTTGCCGTCCGCGGCAGACGGCAAAGGCTCTTTGCCGTCGGTGGCAGACGGCAAAGAGCCTGCATATTGTCTGTTTTTTCTGTTTTTTATTAAATCCCACAATTTGCAGCACATATCACATATATAAGTTTCATATCCAGCACATATCCAACACATATCTAGCACATATCACATATCACATATCCAGCACATATCACATATCACATATCCA
>NW_025305446.1:0-777 GCF_018294505.1 Triticum aestivum
GATGCAACCCTTTCGGACGGGAGACCTAGGTTACGCGACTTGATGTGAAAATTCAATCTAGTTAAAAGAGGCTAGGAGGTGAAGGTGGATTCGTAGCTCACCCTCCGCTGTAGAAGAAGTAGTCGAGCAGCGGCAGGATCACAGACCAAACCCAGACGACGAAGGCTCCAGGGAGATGAATACCACAAAGCCTGTAAATTTTGACGGCACCACATCACATAAAGCATTGACACTTCAAACTATGAAAAAAAATCATATTGCTAATGACATCTAGTCAAGGTTTTAGATCATCATGATACTTCAAATCCTAATTTTCATCAAGTGTCAAATTTTGTTCTTCAATTTTTTTAGCAAGATCATCATGATAAAATAACTACTCATCAGATACCAATTTTGTCAACATCACAAAATGAAACTATAGCTATTTGACAACATCTCAAATATGCCAATTTTGTTCTTCAAATTTGACAACATTTGACAACATCACTAAGTTGACCAAAGCTATAACTAACCAATATACATCAATCCATCCATTCATCCATACAACATGCATCTATCATATAACAAGCAGTAAAAAAATGTAAAACAAATGCAAAATAATGAAAAAAAACCTCACCGGGGCGGCCGGGGACGGTGAGGCAGGGGCGGCCGGGGACGGTGAGGCAGGGGCGGCCGGGGACGGTGAGGCAGGGGCGGCCGGGGCAGCGGCGAGCAGGGGGCAGCGGTGGAGGGCCAAGGTAGGGGCGGCCGGGGACGGGAGGGCCGGACGTGCGGGCC
>NW_025305447.1:0-777 GCF_018294505.1 Triticum aestivum
TGTCACATCCCTGGTCCTGTTATGCACTAGGCTAGACCTCATGTGAGCATCATGTTTTAATTCAAATGAAATTTGAATTGAGGAATTTTCAAAGCCTCAGAAACCTTCTAAAAATGATCAACATTAAAATCTCCTCAAAGAAGTCCAAGGAAATGTTCCTCTTAGTCTCTGAAAATATTGCAAAGAGGTAAAACTCAAAACAATATTTTTGGTATCTCAGAGTTAATTATTTTGGGCCTTTGAATTAAATAAATAGCTATTTGCATTGGATATATATTTGATATATAAATAATATATGTCCAATAATTATTGGAACATTTTATGTGGTTTGGTATATTTTAGTTCTAGCCACATAACTATTTTCAGGATTTTATAAAATGGTTTAGTATATTACTAAACTAAAACAACACAGAACAAAATAGATAAATAAAAACAAAAGCAAAAAGAGCAGAACCACCTGGACTTACCTGTGAAGCCCACCTGGTGGCCCAACAGGACCGGCCCAGCGCGGCCCAGCCCACCTCCTCCCCCTTGTCATCTTCCTCCTCAGCCAGGAGGACGAACAGGTGCGTGGCGGGCGCCGACGCTGCCCCGGCCACCTCCTGCTTCCCCTGGCCACCTCCTGCTTCCTCCTCGACGCCCTGGTGACGCCACGCGCCTCCCCGACCCCCCCCCTCTCACTTCCCCTCTCCCTCTGGACCGCTCCCCTCCTCTGGCTCTCTCTTTCCCTCTCTTCCTGTGATCCCTGAGCGCACCACAACACGCCTCCAAGCACCA
>NW_025305448.1:0-777 GCF_018294505.1 Triticum aestivum
TCTTTCAAAGTATCAGGATTTCATCCGGAAACTCGTCTGTTACAAAGGGATTTCATTTTTTAAAACTTATTTGAACTCCTGACTTTGTGTGTGTTCAAAATGCACCATTCAAAGCCACATCATCATTTTTCAATCCTTTCTGACTTCATTTTTTATTTTTCATGCATTTACTAATTATTTTGAGATATAAGACCCTAAAATTGAAAAGCATTTCAAATGAACTCTGAAAAGGTTGAAAGTTGGCATGGTATCATCATTTCATCCACATAGCATGTGCAAGAAAGTTGAGAGGGTTACGGCATAAACTGGATGCACTTCGTGTACAAAACGGACAATCTCTTTCAAAGTATCATGATTTCATCCGGAAACTCGTCTGTTACAAAGGGATTTCATTTTTTTAAACTTATTTGAACTCCTGACTTTGTGTGTGTTCGAAATGCACCATTCAAAGCCACATCATCATTTTTCAATCCTTTCTGACTTCATTTGTTATTTTTCATGCATTTACTAATTATTTTGAGCTATAAGACCCTAAAATTGAAAAGCATTTCAAATGAACTCTGAAAAGGATGAAAGTTGGCATGATATCATCATTTCATCCACATAGCATGTGCAAGAAAGTTGAGAGGGTTACGGCAAAAACTGGATGCACTTCGTGTACAAAACGGACAATCTCTTTCAAAGTATCAGGATTTCATCCGGAAACCCGTCTGTTACAAAGGGATTTCATTTTTTAAAACTTATTTGAACTCCTGACTTTGTGTGTGTTCAAAATGC
>NW_025305449.1:0-777 GCF_018294505.1 Triticum aestivum
AGTTTGGGCCGATTCTGGCCCGTTTCTTGGACTATTACTCTATTATGGGGTCTTGGAGTCATTTCGATGATTGACGAACCCTTGGTGCGTTTACGTGTCGGTCATCAACACTCACATATTCGGCCGATTCTAGTCCCATTTGTGCACTATCACTCAGCGTTTTGGGGACCTAGAGCAATTTCCACGATCGATGAACCCCGGGGTTCGTTTATGTGTCTGTCGTCAACACTGACAGTTTTGGCCAATTCTGACGGGTTTCGTGGACTATTACTCACCGTTTTGGGGTCCCGAAGCGATTTCCATAGTTGTTGAACCCCAAGGTGTGCTTACGTGTTGGCCATCAACACTCGCAGTTTTGGCCGATTCTGGCCCGTTTCATGGACTATTAATCACCATTTTGGCATCCCAAAGCGATTTCCATGGTTGTCGAACTCCAAGGTGCGCTTACGTGTCGGTCATCAACAATCACAGTTTGGGACGATTCTGGCCCGTTTCTTGGACTACTACTCTATTTTGGGGTCTCAGAGTCATTTCCATGATTGACGAACCCCAGGGTGCGTTTACGTGTCGGTCATGAACACTCACATATTTGGCCGAATCGTGTCCGTTTCGTGCACTATTACTCAGTGTTTTGGAGACCCAGAGGGATTTCCACGATTGATGAACCCCGGGGTGCATTTATGTGTCCGTCGTCAACACTCACAGTTTTGGCCAATTCTGACATGTTTCGTGGACTACTACTCACGGTTTTGGGGTCCCGAAGCGATTTCCATAGTT
>NW_025305450.1:0-777 GCF_018294505.1 Triticum aestivum
TTGCACCGCGTGCAAAACAAAACGCACGAGCGCGACGTATGTTTAGCACGTTTTATTATTTTGCACGTTTACGGTAAGTTTTAGCTCGCTGCTCATTATTCACGCGTCTAGCGGCGGCAAGCGTGTTCTGAAAGGGGTCGAAACCATGGTAAATAGGCACTGGTGCAGTTGAACCGTGGTAAAACTCGTCTCCGTAGTTGAGCGGGAGCGGCCAAAGGAATGTGCAATCATGTGTGTAGTGGAGCTGGGAGGGGCAAGCATAAGGGACGAAGACGGGGGTAACATGTCGGATGCGATCATACCAGCACTAAAGCACCGGATCCCATCAGAACTCCGAAGTTAAGCGTGCTTGGGCGAGAGTAGTACTGGGATGGGTGACCTCCTAGGAAGTCCTCGTGTTGCATTCCCTTTTTAATTTTTTTGCACCGCGTGCAAAACAAAACGCGCGAGCGCGACGTATGTTTAGCACGTTTTATTATTTTGCACGTTTACGGTAAGTTTTAGCTCGCTGCTCATTATTCACGCGTCTAGCGGCGGCAAGCGTGTTCTGAAAGGGGTCGAAACCATGGTAAATAGGCACTGGTGCAGTTGAACCGTGGTAAAACTCGTCTCCGTAGTTGAGCGGGAGCGGCCAAAGGAATGTGCAATCGTGTGTGTAGTGGAGCTGGGAGGGGCAAGCATAAGGGACGAAGACGGGGGTAACATGTCGGATGCGATCATACCAGCACTAAAGCACCGGATCCCATCAGAACTCCGAAGTTAAGCGTGCTTGGGCGA
>NW_025305451.1:0-777 GCF_018294505.1 Triticum aestivum
GATGTGTCTTTGAATGGTGCATTTGAACACACAAAAAGTCAGGTGTTCAAATAAGTTTTGAAAAATGAAATCCCTTTGTAACAGACGAGTTTCCGGATGAAATCCTGATACTTTGAAAGAGATTGTCCGTTTGGTACACGAAGTGCATCCAGTTTTTGCCGTAACCCTCTCAACATTCTTGCACATGCTATGTGGATGAAATGATGATATCATGCCAACTTTCAACCTTTTCAGAGTTCATTTGAAATGCTTTTATATTTTAGGGTCTTATAGCTCAAAATAATTAGTAAATGCATGAAAAATAACAAATGAAGTCAGAAAGGATTGAAAAATGATGATGTGGCTTTGAATGGTGCATTTTGAACACACAAAAAGTCAGGAGTTCAAATAAGTTTTAAAAATGAAATCCCTTTGTAACAGACGAGTTTCCGGATGAAATCCTGATAGTTTGAAAGAGATTGTCCGTTTTGTACACGAAGTGCATCCAGGTTTTGCCGTAACCCTCTCAACTTTCTTGCACATGCTATGTGGATGAAATGATGATATCATGCCAACTTTCAAGCTTTTCAGAGTTCATTTGAAATGCTTTTCAATTTTAGGGTCTTATAGCTCAAAATAATTAGTAAATGCATGAAAAATAACAAATGAAGTCAGAAAGGATTGAAAAATGATGATGTGGCTTTGAATGGTGCATTTTGAACACACAAAAAGTCAGGAGTTCAAATAAGTTTTAAAAAATGAAATCCCTTTGTAACAGACGAGTTTCCGGATGAAATC
>NW_025305452.1:0-777 GCF_018294505.1 Triticum aestivum
CACTCGCCTAAGTTATGAAAATCCTACCGAATGAAGAGCAACCCTCTCACTCGGAGGCTTAGCTGCAGCCTCGTGCTCGCCTAAGTTATCAAAATCCTACCGAGTGAAGAGCAATCCTCTCACTCGGGGGCTTAGCTGCAGCCTCGTGCTCGCCTAAGTTATCAAAATCCTACCGAGTGAAGAGCAATCCTCTCACTCGGGGGGCTTAGCTGCAGCCATGTGCTCGCCTAAGTTATAAAAATCCTACCGAATGAAGAGCAATCCTCTCACTCGGGGGGCTTAGCTGCAGCCATGTGCTCGCCTAAGGTATAAAAACCCTGCCGAGTGGAGAGCAACCCTCTCATTCGGAGGGCTTAGCTGCAGCCCAGTGCTCGCCTAAGTGGACTAAAGAATAAGTCGATTGCAGTACAGGCACCTTGCTTTGAACCTGCAAAAGACATTCCGAGCCGAAGGCAATCGTATTCAAGCACCAAATCCAAGTTTGAATCGACATCTAAAGGAACCGAAAGTGCTCAGGCGTCAAGCCTGTTAAGGTTTGTCGGTTACAATTCCACTCGGCATACCGAGGCAAATTTAAAGCGTCGAGCCAGAAGAAGTTTTTTACCCCTCCTGTGGAGGGCTGGAAGGTGCAACAAATTCATCAAGGTCAATCCCGTCGGCGATCCGAGTGGCAGCTGCAAGGAAAGTTTCCATAAAGGACCTGAAGTCGTGCTTCTTGGTATTGGCCACCCGAAGGGCCGCCAGCTTCTCTTCTCGCGCATCTTTGCAGTGGACTCG
>NW_025305453.1:0-777 GCF_018294505.1 Triticum aestivum
TTTTTGCCGTAACCCACTCAACTTTCTTGCACATGCTATGTGGATGAAATGATGATACCATGCAAACTTTCAACCTTTTCAGAGTTCATTTGAAATGCTTTTCAATTTTAGGGTCTTATAGCTCAAAATAATTAGAAAATGCATGAAAAATAACAAATGAAGTCAGAAAGGATTGAAAAATGATAATGTGGCTTTGAATGGTGCATTTCGAACACACAAAAAGTCAGGAGTTCAAATAAGTTTTAAAAAATGAAATCCCTTTGTAACAGACGAGTTTCCGTATGAAATCCTGATACTTTGAAAGAGATTGTCCGTTTTGTACACGAAGTGCATCCAGTTTTGCCGTAACCCTCTGAACTTTCTTGCACATGCTGTGTGGATGAAAGGATGATACCATGCCAACTTTCAACCTTTTCAGAGTTCATTTGAAATGCTTTTCAATTTTAGGGTCTTATAGCTCAAAATAATTAGAAAATGCATGAAAAATAACAAATGAAGTCAGAAAGGATTGAAAAATGATGATGTGGCTTTGAATGGTGTATTTTGAACACACAAAAAGTCAGGAGTTCAAAGAAGTTTTAAAAAATGAAATCCCTTTGTAACAGACGAGTTTCCGTATGAAATCCTGATACTTTGAAAGAGATTGTCCGTTTTGTACACGAAGTGCATCCAGTTCTTGCCGTAACCCTCTCAACTTTCTTGCACATGCTATGTGGATGAAATGATGATACCATGCGAACTTTCAACCTTTTCAGAGTTCATTTGAAATGCTTTTCA
>NW_025305454.1:0-777 GCF_018294505.1 Triticum aestivum
CGGTGGCCTCCAGTGGCGGCGGGGTCGAGCGCCTCCTCGATCCAGATCGGGGAGGCAGAGGAGGGGAGGATATTTCGGGGGTGGGGGTGTCGGTGGGGGTGGGGGCAGATAAGGGGAGAGGGGTGGGCCGGCCCATTCGGGCGGCTGGAGGTTGGCCCAGTTGGGCCAGGTCCAGTGGGGGGCTTTTGTTTTTTGTTTTTTTCTTTTGTTCTGTTTTCTTTTTATTTATTTATTTTCTTTCACCTTTTAATCCATTTTAAAATACTTAGGCATTATCTAAAAAGGAGTTTCCTCCACAATAATTACCAGTGTATTATTTGGCACCCTCCGAACATTTTTGTTTAAAATTTTGAAAACTTTTATTTTCCACTTTAAATTTAATTGAAGTTTGAATTAGGAGTTTGAAAAGAAATGTGATTCCAATGTGATCAAGCCCTGTTTAGCAACATGATTAGCTTAATCACAGAGAGTTACTGTAGCATGATCCTCGGGGTGTTACAAATCTCCTCCACTACAAGAAATCTCGTCCCGAGATTTAGGAGGTAGAAGGAAACAGTGCGGGGTATTCTTCGCGCAGACGATCCTCTCGTTCCCAAGTGGCCTCATCTTCAGAATGGTGCGACCACTGGACTTTGAGAAACTTGATCGCCTTCTGACGTGTGCGGCGTTCAGCTTGGTCGAGAATGCGGACCGGATGCTCCTTATAGGAGAGGTCTTGCTGCAATTCGAGCACTTCATGATCCACAGCTCGGATTGGGTCCTTGAAGCAACGGCGGA
>NW_025305455.1:0-777 GCF_018294505.1 Triticum aestivum
GTAATGCATGATCCCGTGTCCAACACCTTGGTCACATTGAGCTCATTATGATGATGCATTACCGAGTGGGCCCAGAGATACCTCTCCGTCATACGGAGTGACAAATCCCAGTCTCGATCCGTGTCAACCCAACAGCTACTTTCGGAGATACCTGTAATGTACCTTTATAGTCACCCAGTTACGTTGTGACGTTTGGTACACCCAAGGCATTCTTACGGTATCCGGGAGTTACACGATCTCATGGTCGAAGGAAGAGATACTTGACACTTGCAAAGCTCTAGCAAAACGAACTACACGATCTTTTATGCTATGCTTAGGATTGGGTCTTGTCCATCACATCATTCTCCTAATGATGTGATCCCGTTATCAACGACATCCAATGTCCATAGTCAGGAAACCATGACTATCTGTTGATCACAACGAGCTGGTTAACTAGAGGCTTACCAGGGACATAGTGTGGTCTAAGTATTCACACGTGTATTACGATTTCCAGATAATACAGTTATAGCATGAATACAAGACAATTATCATGAACAATGAAATATAATAATACTTTTATTATTGCCTCTAGGGCATATTTCCAACAGTTGAACCCCAAGGCGCGCTTACCTGTCGGTCATCAATACTCATAGTTTTGGCAGAGTCTGGCCCGTATCATGGACTATTACTCACTTTTTGGGCCCCCGGAGTGATTTCCACGATTAACAAACCACGGGGTGCATTTACGTGTCGGTCATCAACACTCACAGTTTTATCCAATTCTGACCCGTTTCTTGG
>NW_025305456.1:0-777 GCF_018294505.1 Triticum aestivum
ATTTACAGATGGTGGAATGGATTTGATATAAAAACCCACCTACCCTGGGCACGTGATCGAATGGTTGAGATGCACTTTTGGATGATGGGAGTTTTCTTTGAGCCCCATTATTCATATCCAAGAACCGTGCTTACAAAGTTGATTACCCTTGTGTCGGTTTTTGATGACTTCTATGACAACTATAGCACCGCAGAAGAAAGCACGATGTTTACTTCAGCAATTGACAGGTTTCCTTTGTCCTTAACACCTATTCAGCCCATTTATTGTGCTCACTTGCAAGCTTCTACTATTTTTATGCACACCATCTGTTCAAAATATTTGTACTATAATTTGCCTTAAAACGCAGGTGGGACGAGCATGCAGCTGAGAAAGTCCCAACATACATGAGGCCGTTCTACAAGGGCACCGTTTCCACCATAAACTGCATTGAAGAGGACTTGAAACTTCAGAAAAATAAGCATGCTGAGTTGGTTAAAGAACTGGTATGTATTTATCGTCTTAACTTCATTTAATACAAAACTGTTTTGAGATATAGAAGTAATATAGGTATTCCACAGTTAATTGTTTAGCTATTTATGTGAAAAGCAATATTACTAATTTAAAATCTAGTATGTTGCCAGGAAATATAGAAGTATGAGTCAATGTTCTTTGATTCCATGTTCAAATCAAAAATATTTTCAGGATTTATTTTCTAGGTAACTAATGGCAATTATACATGATACTTTGCACTTCACATTTTTGTGTGCATATTTATGTAGATTATCGACACTGCAAATG
>NW_025305457.1:0-777 GCF_018294505.1 Triticum aestivum
GAGTTTAGGTTCACCTCTAATATTAGCCATATAACCACCCAAGTGTTTAATCATATAAGCATTTTGTTTTAATTTTCTACCAAAATTGTTGGAAATATGCCCTAGAGGCAATAATAAAAGTATTATTATATTTCATTGTTCATGATAATTGTCTTTTATTCATGCTATAACTGTATTATCCGGAAATCGTAATACACGTGTGAATACTTAGACCACACTATGTCCCTGGTAAGCCTCTAGTTGACCAGCTCGTTGTGATCAACAGATAGTCATGGTTTCCTGACTATGGACATTGGATGTCGTTGATAACGGGATCACATCATTAGGAGAATAATGTGATGGACAAGACCCAATACTAAGCATAGCATAAAAGATCGTGTAGTTCGTTTTGCTAGAGCTTTGCAAGTGTCAAGTATCTCTTCCTTCGACCATGAGATCGTGTAACTCCCGGATACCGTAAGAGTGCCTTGGGTGTATCAAACGTCACAACGTAACTGGGTGACTATTAAGGTGCATTACAGGTATCTTCGAAAGTAGCTGTTGGGTTGACACGGATCGAGACTGGGATTTGTCACTCCGTATGACGGAGAGGTATCTCTGGGCCCACTCGGTAATGCATCATCATAATGAGCTCAATGTGACCAAGGTGTTGGGCACGGGATCATGCATTACGGTACGAGTAAAGTGACTTGCTGGTAACGAGACTGAACAAGGTATTGGGATACCGACGATCGAGTCTCGGGCAAGTAACGTACCGATTGACAAAGGGAATTGCAT
>NW_025305458.1:0-777 GCF_018294505.1 Triticum aestivum
GCCAAAAATTAAAAATTATGCCACCTACTGGGCCACCACGGCCTGAATACGATTAGAAACCCATCCATGGGCCAGGATTCAGGCCCGCAGAAGGCCCAGTAGGCCCACAGGCATGTACAGAGAGGTTAGGCCCGTAAGCCTGCTTTAGAGAGGAGCTCGACAGCTCAGGCGCACCGCACCTTATAAACAGGTGCGGCTCTCTCTTAGCTAGCGAGGTGGGACTAAACTCACCACCACGCCGCTGTGCAAGGCCATTGGTCCTGGTTGGTGGCACGAACCGGGACGAATTCCACCCTTTGGTCCCTGTTGGTGCCACGAACCGGTACTAATGAGGCTGTGGCCCCACAAGCACCTTTAGTACCTGTTCGTGGCACGAACCGGTACTAGAGTTTCTTACTAAGCAGTTTTTTAGTCCCACCTCGCTAGCTGAGAGGCACTAGGAGCGGTTTATAAGCCCTGAGTGCAGAGACGATGAAGAAGAGGCGCAATGCTCACGTTGCTTAGCTTCAAGCCTTGAGGAATAAGGTAGACTGCATCGAGCTATGTGCAGTGCAGTCTACACTATTCCGAAAGGCTTGAAGCAAATCAACGAGCATTGCGCCTCTTTTTTATTTTTAATCATTAAAAGCAAAAAGAATTTTCATAAAGAACTTTTTTTGATAGAAACTTTAATAGCAAAAAGAATTATCATAAAGTAAAATAAATAAGTAATTAGAAACAAAATAAAATAAAATAAATAAGTTTTTTGTTGTAAGTAGAAACAAAACAAAATAAATA
>NW_025305459.1:0-777 GCF_018294505.1 Triticum aestivum
CTACAAAATGAACTCTGACAATGTTGGAACTGGGCATGGTATCATCATTTCACCCGCATAGCATGTGCAAAAGAGTAGAGAGGGTCACGGCGAAAACTGGACGCACCTCGTGTACAAACTGGACAATCTCTTTCGGAGTATCAGGGTTTTCGGACGAGAACTCATCTGTTACACGGGCGCTTCAATGTTTTTGAAACTTATTTGAACTCCAGCCTATTTTTGCGTTCAGTATGCATCATTCAAAGCGATGTCATCAATTTCCAACACGTTCTGCCATCATTTGCAGTTTTTCAGTCATTTACCGATTTGTTTAGAGAGCTAAATGACGGTGAAATTGAAAATCACTACAAAATGAACTCTGAAAATGTTGGAACTTGGCATGGTATCATCATTTCACCTCCATAGCATGTGCAAAAGAGTAGAGAGGGTCACAGCGAAAACTGGACGCACCTCGTGTACAAACTGGACAATCTCTTTCGGAGTATCAGGGTTTCGGACGAGAACTCATCTGTTACACGGGCACTTCAATGTTTTTTAAATTTATTTGAACTCCAGCCCATTTTTCTGTTAAGTATGCATCATTCAGAGCGACGTCAGCAATTTGCAACACGTTCTGACATCATTTGTTGTTTTTCAGTCATTTACCGATTTGTTTAGAGAGCTAAATGACGGTGAAATTGAAAATCACTACAAAATGAACTCTGAAAATGTTGGAACTTGGCATGGTATCGTCGTTTCACCCGCATAGCATGTGCAAAAGAGTATAGAGGGTCACGG
>NW_025305460.1:0-777 GCF_018294505.1 Triticum aestivum
CCAAGAACAATTTTTTCCAAAATTTGTGAACTTTTTTTCCTCAAAATCATGAGTCTTTTTTCAAGTCCGCGGAACACGTGAATTTTTTCACTTTTTCTTCAAATGCATAAACCTCTTCAAAATTTGTGAACTATTTTTGAATCCCGCAAACTTTTTTGGACCCATGGACATATTTTGAAATCCATGAACTTCTTTCGAACTCGTGAACTTTTTCGAGGTCATGAATGATTTTTCGAATCTGATAATTTTCTTTGAATCCCGTGAACTTATTTTTGGATCCGTGGACTTGTTTGAAATCCATGAACTTATTTGAAATCATGAACTTTTTCTGAAACCATGTTTTTTTTTGAATTCATGAATTTTTTATTTCCTGGTTTATTTGGAAAATAGTTTTTTCTTGACAGGTCGATGGTCCACCGGTCAACGGCGGACCAGTCAACAGGGACAGGTGAACCACGAGCAGCAAACCGGGAAAATCAGTGTCTCGATCAAGCGCTCGCCTCCTTCTGTGTCTCGCCTACAGGGTGGCATTATTTGGCCAGCTCAGTTCCATGAAATTGTTTTGAATATTTTCCACTGTTTTACATTGGTTTCGTTGTTTTTTCTTGTGTTTTTCGGTTTCCTTTTTGTTTTTTGTTTTCTTTTTCTCCGTTTTTTTTCTCTTCTTCTTGATTTTCTTTGATTTAATTTTGTTTCAGTGTTTACTTTGGTTTTTTTATCTGTGCACAATTACGCGGAGTGGTTTTTCTTGAAGGCTTGAATAGCAAGTCAGATATT
>NW_025305461.1:0-777 GCF_018294505.1 Triticum aestivum
TCTTGACCTGCCCCACCGGAACCGCGGCACCCTCACCAATTCCTCCGATGAAGCCGAGGCCAACTCGGCGCCACCAAGGAGGTTCTGCACTCACCGCTGCATTTTATCTTTTATTCGATCTCACGGGGCTGCCGGTGCTCGATACCGAGCAGACATGGAGTGTTTCCATCGACGGTGCCGTCGTCGGCCACATCATCCACGACGTCTCTCCCCCATGTCATTGCTTCCTCGGCGACGACTTCCACAACGGCACTAGTTGCAGCTGCTCCGGCTCTCGCTCGCGCTGCGGCTCTGTTCTTGCGGTCGGTCGCGCTGCTGCACTGCTCCTGCTTTTGTTCGTGCTGCTGCTCTGCTCTTGCTCTCGCTTGCGCTGCTGCTGCACGACCTCCGGCAGCTATAGGAGTTGCTGCTTTAGCACTCGCTCGCGGTGCTACTGCACGACTTGCTCTCTGCTAGTGCGTTCCCTGCTCGAGCGTCTGCTGATTTAGATCACTGCTTCTCTGCTACTAGTGCTCGAACACCCTAAACATCTATTGCAATGCCCTGTTACTAGTTCAATCAGTTTCGATAGTAAAATTCAGTTTCGACTATGAAGTTCATTTTCTTCAGTTAAGTTCAGAGTGAACAGTACTTACAGCATCTGTCGGAGTGGCCGTGGCGCGGCTGATGCGTTTTACATCTAGCACTTTTTGGTGATGTATTTTACATCATCTATTGCAGATGATATTAGGGTCCCACTTCAGATTAACGTTGTCTGTCTTGTCATGCTTCAGCCTC
>NW_025305462.1:0-777 GCF_018294505.1 Triticum aestivum
TTGAACGAGAAACAGAAGGGCACAAATTCCCTCTTCAAAAACCAGTGTACTACGTATCCACTGTCTTAACCCCATGCAAGTCCCGGTGTCGGTGTCAAAACCGGCGGATCTCGGCTAGGGGGTCCCAAACTATGCGTCTAGGCGGATGGTAACAGGAGACAAGGGACACGATGTTTTACCCAGGTTCGGGCCCTCTTGATGGAGGTAAAACCCTACGTCCTTCTTGATTAATGTTGATGATATGTGTTACAAGAGTAGATCTACCACGAGATCAAGGAGGCTAAACCCTAGAAGCTAGCCTATGGTACGATTGTTGTTCGTCCTACGGACTAAAGCCATCCAGTTTATATAGACACCGGAGAGGGCTAGGGTTACACAGAGTTGGTTACAATGGTAGGAGATCTACATATCCGTATCGCCAAGCTTGCCTTCCACGCCAAGGAAAGTCCCATCCGGACACGAGATGAAGTCTTCAATCTTGTATCTTCATAGTCTTGGAGTCCGGCCGATGATGGTAGTTCGGCTATCCGGACACCCCCTAGTCCAGGACTCCCTCAGTAGCCCCCGAACCAGGCTTCAATGACGACGAGTCCGACGGGTATGTTGTCTTTGGCGTTTGCAAGGTGGGTTCTCCTTCACGCTCTAGGTGTTTGCCGGATAGTGTCCGGTTTCTTCATAAATGTTGCCCTCCTTGGCTTCCACGTCCAATAATGGCCTTCTTCCACGTGTTGTATGAATGCGAAAAGCCAGGTTATTCTTACGTTTTACCCCCTAGCT
>NW_025305463.1:0-777 GCF_018294505.1 Triticum aestivum
GTCTAGAAGAGGGAGAAGGATAATTTAATTCTTCTAAAAAGAATTTACACCTTAAGATAGGAACACACATACGAGTCAGTGCGTGAAATGTTGGTATGCAATTCAGACTGACCATCTTTCTCTCTTTCTCTTGGCAGCTTATGAATCTACATCTCATATGCTGGCATTCATTCAGCAAAGATCTCCAGTTATTACAGTATGTTGATCATAGCCTTTTGTTCTGTCTTGGTAGGACTTAAAGAATATGCATCAGTAATTAGATGTTATTCACTTTGATCTTAGCATATGCATGTTTTCTTGTCAAAACACCTTTTGGTTGGGACAAGGAAACTAGATGCAACACTAATGTCACTGTATTTGAGAGCTTTATTCTGTCTTGTTTAGTTCAATTACATGAAGCAAAAAATTGTGTTCTACTTCTATTCCTTTTGGAAACATCTTGTTTGGAATTTTTTTATACTTGTGAACCGAAAGGTACATGGAACCTTTTTGCTAATATGTCTCACTGAAATAAATTAAATAGATTTAGCATCGTTATGTTGATCCATTTTCTTTTCTTTTTTTATGTTGGGGAAAACATAAAGAAGTAGTGGGGAAAACATAAAAAAATCGCCGATGTGAGCTATGAGCACGATCCCATTGCGTGCTACGATCTTTTTCTTTTATGTGCATTGGGTATCAATGTAGACAAGTATATTGCGTGGTAAGAACTTGGAGCGGCGCGTGAGAGGACGAAACGGTATATAGAGTCTCCTTACAGACGACTCGGAATTTTAC
>NW_025305464.1:0-777 GCF_018294505.1 Triticum aestivum
GGTATCATCATTTCACCCACATAGCATGTGCAAAAGAGTAGAGAGGGTTACGGCAAAAACTGGACGCACTTCGTGTACAAACTGGACAATCTCTTTCGGAGTATCATCGTTTCGGACGAGAACTAATCGGTTACACTGGCACTTCATTTTTTTTAAACTTATTACAACTCCAGACTTTTTTTGTGTTCCGTACGCACCATTCAAAGCGACGTCATCAATTTACCACACTTTCTGACATCATTTGCTATTTTTCAGTCATTTACCGATTTGTTTAGAGAGCTAAATGACCGTGAAATTGAAAATCACTACAAAATGAACTCTGAAAATGTCGAAACTTGGCATAGTATCATCATTTCACCCACATAGCTTGTGCAAAAGAGTAGGGAGGGTTACGACAAAAACTGGACGCACTTCGTGTACAAAGTGGACAATCTCTTTCGGCGTATCATGGTTTCGAACGAGAACTCATCTGTTACACTGGCACTTCATTTTTTAAACTTATTACAACTCCAGACTTTTTTTCGTTCCGTACGCACCATTCAAAGCGACGTCATCAATTTTCAACACTTTCTGACATCGTTCGCTATTTTCAGTCATTTACCGATTTGTTTAGAGGGCTAAATTATCGTGAAATTGAAAATCACTACAAAATGAACTCTGAAAATGTCGAAACATGGCCCGCTATCATCATTTCACCCACATAGCATGTGCAAAAGAGTAGAGAGGGTTACGGCAAAAACTGGACGCACTTCGTGTACAAACTGGACAATCTCTTTC
>NW_025305465.1:0-777 GCF_018294505.1 Triticum aestivum
TTGACTAAACCTCTCTCGCGAGCAAAACATGATCAACACCAGAACTCTATGGGTGTTCGATTCATCACAATGTAACTAGATTATTGACTCTAGTGCAAGTGGGAGACTGTTGGAAATATGCCCTAGAGGCAATAATAAAAGGATTATTATTATATTTCCTTATTCATGATAATTGTCTTTTATTCATGCTATAATTGTATTAACCGGAAATCGTAATACATGTGTGAATACATAGACCACAATACGTCCCTAGTAAGCCTCTAGTTGACTAGCTCGTTGGTCAACAGATAGTCATGGTTTCCTGACTATGGACATTAGATGTCATTGACAACGGGATCACATCATTAGGAGAATGATGTGATGGACAAGACCCAATCCTAAGCATAGCACAAGATCGTGTAGTTCGTTTTGCTAGAGCTTTTCCTATGTCAAGTATCTCTTCCTTAGACCATGAGATCGTGTAACTCCCGGATACCGTAGGAGTGCTTTGGGTGTACCAAACGTCACAACGTAACTAGGTGACTATAAAGGTGCACTACAGGTATCTCCGAAAGTGTCTGTTGGGTTGACACGGATCGAGACTGGGATTTGTCACTCCGTATAACGGAGAGGTATCACTGGGCCCACTCGGTAGTGCATCATCATAATGAGCTCAAAGTTACCAAGTGTTTGGTCACGGGATCATGCATTACGGTACAAGTAAAGTGACTTGCCGGTAACGAGACTGAACGAGGTATTGGGATACCGACGATCGAGTCTCGGGCAAGTAACATACCG
>NW_025305466.1:0-777 GCF_018294505.1 Triticum aestivum
TTTTTCATGCATTTACTAATTATTTTGAGCTATAAGACCCTAAAATTGAAAAGCATTTCAAATGAACTCTGAGAAGGTTGAAAGTTGGCATGATATCATCATTTCATCCACATAGCATGTGCAAGAAAGTTGAGAGGGTTACGGCAAAAACTGGATGCACTTCATGTACAAAACGGACAATCTCTTTCAAAGTATCAGGATTTCATCCGGAAACTCGTCTGTTACAAAAGGATTTCATTTTTTTAACCTTATTTGAACTCCTGACTTTTTGTGTGTTCAAAATGCACCATTCAAAGCCACATCATTATTTTTCAATCCTTTCTGACTTCATTTGTTATTTTCGTGCATTTACTAATTATTTTGAGCTATAAGACCCTAAAATTGAAAAGCATTTCAAATGAACTCTGAAAAGGTTGAAAGTTGGCATGATATCATCATTTCATCCACATAGCATGTGCAAGAAAGTTGAGAGGGTTACGGCAAAAACTGGATGCACTTCGTGTACAAAACGGACAATCTCTTTCAAAGTATCATGATTTCATCCGGAAACTCGTCTGTTACAAAGGGATTTCATTTTTTAAACCTTATTTGAACTCCTGTCTTTTTGTGTGTTCAAAATGCACCATTCAAAGCCACATCATCATTTTTCAATCCTTTCTGACTTCATTTGTTATTTTTCATGCATTTACTTATTATTTTGAGCTATAAGACCCTAAAATTGAAAAGCATTTCAAATGAACTCTGAAAAGGTTGAAAGTTGGCATGATATCATCATTT
>NW_025305467.1:0-777 GCF_018294505.1 Triticum aestivum
GGTTTGGCCAGGGATGCGGATGGACACGAATATATGTGGGGTCGGGATGGCCCATGTGCAGGGCGGGGGGTGCTGGCCACACTCTTTTTTCTTTTCTTTTTCATTTCATTTCATTTTTTCTTTTCCTGTTTTTATCCTTTTCATCTTTAAAACAATTCAGTATATCAAAATATAGCAATGACAAAAGATATTTGAGAAATCATAAAATGTATGTTAATTCAAAAAAATGAATCATAAAATGTTCATGGATACAAAAACATTGTGATTTTGCAAAAAAAAAAAGGTTTTCAAAAAATGTTGATGATTTTGTGGAAAAAACAGGAATAAAAACATATTGTGTATTCAAAAAATGTTTAGGGATTTCAGAATAGTTCACGTATTTAATTTTTTCACTGATTCATGACATATTCGTGAATTTAAAAATTATTCGTGTATTTCAAAAAATTGATTTTATTAGACACAAAAAAATTCATCAAAACAAAAAAATATTAATGAATTCCAAAACATATTCTTTCTTCTTTCTTTTTTTCTTCTTCCTTTTTTTTCTTCTTTCTTTTTTTCTTCTGTTGTTTTCTTCCTTTTTCTTTTTTTCTTCCTTTTTCCTTTTTTCTTCCTTTTTCTTGTTTTTCTTCTGTTTTTCTTTTGTTTTCTTCTTCCTTCTTTCTTCTTCTTCCTTTTTCCTTTTTCTTTCTTCTTCTTCTTCCTTTTTCTTCTTCCTTCTTCTTCTTCTGCCGGCGCGCGGAGGACGGCAGGCAGGGCCAGCGGGCGGCGGGCGGC
>NW_025305468.1:0-777 GCF_018294505.1 Triticum aestivum
GTTTTTCTCTCTAGGCGAAGAGGCGCTCAAATTTGGCTTGTGGCTCTCACTCACTTTTTGGTGGCTCACTTTCTCACTCGTCTCTCTATGGTGGGTGGCTTGCTTGTCGGCTATCACTTGACTAGGAGACATAGGTCGTAGCACATATTCCTTCCCTTTCATCTTGAAGCTATAGTGATTGGTTCGCCCATTGTGGATGACACCACGGTCGAATTGCCATGGTCGACCAAGGAGGTGGCAAACGGTTATTGGGACCACATCACATTCCAAAATGTCTTCATATGCACCGATTTTGAAAGAGACTTGGACCGTATGCTCAACTCGTATAGTGCCGGAGTCACTTAGCCATTGAACCTTGTAGGGGTGTGGGTGCTTCTTCTTGACCAATTGGAGCTTGGAGCATAATTCGTCACTTGCCAAGTTGTGACAACTACCTCCATCGATGATGACCTTGACGGATCGTCCATTGATGCCGGCCTTTGTGTGGAAGATGTGGCATCGTTGGTCTTCTTCTTGTTGATGTTGAAGTGTCAAAACTTTGGAGACAACGAGAGCGGGGCTCGAATCCTCATCACAAAAGACTTGATCATCTTCATCTTCGTTCACGCATCGGTGCATGGCCACTTGCTCAAGAGCTTCCATCTCCTCATCACTCATGGAGTCATATGTGCCGTCGTCGTTGAGGATCATGGTGCGCTTGTTTGTGCATTGATAAGACTTGTGGCCTCGGCCGCTGCAAGTGAAACACTTGAAGGAGCTAGTCTTGACGGTCTCATC
>NW_025305469.1:0-777 GCF_018294505.1 Triticum aestivum
TGGTAGTCACTCCGGGACCCCAAAACAGTGAGTAATAGTCCACGAAACAAGCTAGAATCGGCCAAAATTGCCAGTGTTGATGACCGACACGTAAGCGCACCTTGTTGTTCAACAAGCATGGAAATCACTTCGGGACCCCAAAACGGTGAGTAATAGTCCATGAAACGGGTCAGAATCGACAAAAACCGCGAGTCTTGATGACCGACACGTAAACGCACCCCATGGTTTGTTAATCATGGAAATCACTGTGGGACCCCAAAACAGTGAGTAATAGTCAATGAAACGGGCCAGAATCAGCTGAAACTGTCAGTGTTGATGACCAACACGTAAGCTCACCTTTGGGTTCAACAAGCATGGAAATCACTTCGGGACCCCAAAACGGTTAGTAATAGTCCACGAAACTGGCCAGAATCGGCCAAAACTATGAGTGTTGATGACCGTCACGTAAGCGCACCTTGTTGTTGAACAAGCATGGAAATCACTTCGGGACCCAAAAACAGTGAGTAATAGTCCACGAAACGGGATAGAATCGACAAAAACCGCGAGTGTTGATGACCGACATGTAAACGCACCACAGGGTTCGTTATTCGTGGAAGTTACTCCGGGACCCCAAAACAGTGAGTAATAGTCGACGAAACGAGCTAGAATCGGCCAAAATTGTCAGTGTTAATGACCGACACGTAAGTGCACCTTGTTGTTCAACAAGCATGGAAATCACTTCGGGACCCCAAAACGGTGAGTAATAGTCCACGAAACGGGTCAGAATCGACAAAAACC
>NW_025305470.1:0-777 GCF_018294505.1 Triticum aestivum
ATTGAAAAATGATGATGTGGCTTTGAATGGTGCATTTTGAACACACAAAAAGTCAGGAGTTCAAATAAGTTTTAAAAAATGAAATCCCTTTGTAACAGATGAGTTTCCGTATGAAATCCTGATACTTTGAAAGACATTGTCCGTTTTGTACACGAAGTGCATCCAGTTTTTGCCGTAACCCTCTCAACTTTCTTGCACATGCTATGTGGATGAAATGTTCATACCATGGCAACTTTCAACCTTTTCAGAGTTCATCTGAAATGCTTTTCAATTTTTGGGTCTTATAGCTCAAAATAATTAGTAAATTCATGAAAAATAACAAATGAAGTCAGAAAGGATGGAAAAATTATGATGTGGCTTTGAATGGTGCATTTTGAACACACAAAAAGTCAGGAGTTCAAAAAAGTTTTAAAAAATGAAATCCCTTTGTAACAGACGAGTTTCCGTATGAAATCCTGATACTTTGAAAGACATTGTCCGTTTTGTACACGAAGTGCATCCAGATTTTGTCGTAACCCTCTCAACTTTCTTGCACATGCTATGTGGATGAAATGATAATACCATGCCAACTTTCAACAATTTCAGAGTTCATGTGAAATGCTTTTCAATTTTAGGGTCTTATACCTCAAAATAATAAGTAAATGCATGAAAAATAACAAATAATTCAAAAAGGATTGAAAAATGATGATGTGGCTTTGAATGGTGCATTTTGAACACACAAAAAGTCGGGAGTTCAAATAAGTTTAAAAAAATGAAATCCCTTTGTAACACACGAGT
>NW_025305471.1:0-777 GCF_018294505.1 Triticum aestivum
ATGGTTTGACCAGTCAGTCTAGAGGGCATTATAAATTAATAAAAAATTCAAAAAATATAAAACCTTGGAAAACTAGCTTTGTTTGTGCAATAGATCATGTGTGCCAAAATAGGGGTGATTTGAGGTGGTCGAAGAAATCATCGCATTCCGGAGGGGCCATTTGGTATAACTTAAGCCAGTTTTTGAACATACCTGATTTTCTCCACCACCTCCAAATCACCCAAATTTTGTTGTACATGGTGCACATGTTCCAAACATGGCTATGAAAGAAATTTTGGAAAATTAATACTTTACAATGCCCCCTTGAGGTATAGACCGATGGTTTGACCAGTCAGTCTAGAGGTTATTATAAATTAATAAATATTTCAAAAAAATATAAAACCTTGGAAAACTTAAGCCAGTTTTTGAACATACCTGATTTTCTCCACCACCTCCAAATCACCCAAATTTTGTTGTACATGGTGACCCACATGTTCCAAACATGGCTATGAAAGAAAATCTGGAAAATTAATACTTTACAATGCCCCTGGAGGTATAGACCGATGGTTTGACCAGTTAGTCTAGAGGGCATTATAAATTAATAAAAAATCCAAAAAATATAAAACCTTGGAAAACTAGCTTTGTTTGTGCAAGAGATCATGTGTGCCAATATAGGGGTGACTTGGAGGTGGTCGAAAATATCATCGCATTCCGGAGGGGCCATTTGGTCTAACTTAAGCCAGTTTTTGAACATATGTGGTTTTTTCCACCACCTCCAAATCACCCAAATTTTGTTGT
>NW_025305472.1:0-777 GCF_018294505.1 Triticum aestivum
TTTCAACCTTTTCAGAGTTCATTTGAAATGCTTTTCAATTTTAGGGTCTTATAGCTCAAAATAATTAGTAAATGCATGAAAAATAACAAATGAAGTCAGAAAGGATTGAAAAATGATGATGTGGCTTTGAATGGTGCATTTTGAACACACAAAAAGTCAGGAGTTCAAATAGGTTTTAAAAAATGAAATCCCTTTGTAACAGACGAGTGTCCGGTTGAAATCCTAATACTTTGAAAGAGATTGTCCGTTTTGTACACGAAGTGCATCCAGTTTTTGTCGTAACCCTCTCAACTTTCCTGCACATGCTATGTGGATGAAATGATGATATCATGCCAACTTTCAACCTTTTCAGAGTTCATTTGAAATGCTTTTCAATTTTAGGTTCTTATAGCTCAAAATAATTAGTAAATGCATGAAAAATAACAAATGAAGTCAGAAAGGATTGAAAAATGATGATGTGGCTTTGAATGGTGCATTTTGAACACACAAAAAGTCAGGAGTTCAAATACGTTTTAAAAAATGAAATCCCTTTGTAAGAGACGAGTTTCCGGATCAAATCCTGATACTTTGAAAGAGATTGTCCGTTTTGTACACGAAGTGCATGCAGTTTTTGCCGTAACCCTCTCAACTTTCCTGCACATGCTATGTGGATGAAATGATGATATCGTGCCAACTTTCAACCTTTTCAGAGTTCATTTGAAATGCTTTTCAATTTTAGGGTCTTATAGCTCAAAATAATTAGTAAATGCATGAAAAATAACAAATGAAGTCAGAAAG
>NW_025305473.1:0-777 GCF_018294505.1 Triticum aestivum
CTTAGAGGCAATAATAAAGTTATTATTTATTTCCTTATATCATGATAAATGTTTATTATTCATGTTAGAATTGTATTAACCGGAAACATAATACATGTGTGAATACATAGACAAACAGAGTGTCAGTAGTATGCCTCTACTTGACTAGCTCGTTGATCAAAGATGGTTATGTTTCCTAACCATAGACATGCGTTGTCATTTGACTTGACCCATTCCGTTAGCATAGCACTTGATCATTTAGTTTGTTGCTATTACTTTCTTCATGACTTATACATGTTCCTATGACTATGAGATTATGCAACTCCCGTTTACCGGAGGAACACTTTGTGTGCCACCAAACGTCACAACGTAACTGGGTGATTATAAAGGTGCTCTACATGTGTCTTCGAAGGTACTTGTTGGATTGGCGTATTTCGAGATTAGGATTTGTCACTTCGATTGTCGGAGAGGTATCTGTGGTTTTTTCCGTGAAACGCAACGAAAACACTGACCGGGCGTGACGCAATGTGTGTTTGGTGTCCGAAGTCGTTCAAATCTTGCGTGGTGCCCTAAGATGGGCATGCCCACTGCCTCCCAAAATTGGGTGACGTTTCGTGCATGCCACCTCGTACCACCAATGCAACTGGCACTAATCGGATATGAACGATGTCAGCCCCGTACTGCGTTCTCTTTTCGAACTCAGCCGGTGGACCCCAAACTTTTTGCACACACACTCATCGACAGGTCCATCATGCGTGCAAGTTTTCATAATTTTCCGGCATCGTATGAATTTCCTAT
>NW_025305474.1:0-777 GCF_018294505.1 Triticum aestivum
TAAACAGATGCATATCGATGCATGACATGTCAAGAAGCGATGCTAGGCGTGCCCTAACGTGGTATGAGGGGTACTGGTTAGGGGGGGAAAACATCCGGGGAAGTTTTCCCGGTTCCGGACGTCTGTCAGACAGATGAACCGGAGAGGAAAGTTTGCAGGTTCGATAGGTTAGAGGCGTGTGGTGGACGAACGGACTGCGTATCCGGATTCGTCACGTCGTTCTGAGCAACTTTCATGTTGAAAATATTTTAATCCGGATTACGGATTAAAAGATATGATTTTTAAAAGATTTTATTAATTTCAGGAATTTAATTAATTATTTAATTAATTTCGAAAATGCTTTTATGACATCAGCATGATGTCATGCTGACATCATCAGTCAACAGGGGTTGACTGAGTCAACTTACGCGTGGGTCCAGTGGGACCCACCTGTCATACCCTGTTAGGTTAATCAGGGTTTAATTAAACTAATCACTGTTTAATTAAGCTAACATGTTAATTAGATTAATTAATCAAGGTTAATTAACTTAATTTAATTAATTAATTAATTAATTAATTAAATTTGTTGTTATTTTAATTACTGTTTTATTTATTTTTTTTATATATATACTTTTTACTCTTTTTTTTTCTCTTTTTTTTTCTTTAACGTTCTGGGGGCGGGCCCCCGTGGTCAGTGGCCCATGGGGCCTTACGGGCGTCGGGTGCAGGGTGCGGTCGCCACCCGCTAACGGGCGAACCCGAGCGGCCGCCGCAGGCGCGCGCGCCAGCACCGGCAAG
>NW_025305475.1:0-777 GCF_018294505.1 Triticum aestivum
TGGCCTCTACGGGAGCGCTGTGAGCCTAGCTACTCCTCCGACCCTCCCTCTCTCATTCCCGAGCCGTGTAGCCACCGCACGAGGATCACACGCCCGCACCGCCGCGGATCTCGTCGCCGACGTGCTTCCGGCCACCCTCCGGCCACAAGCTGGTGTCCATCTTACTCACCGAGTCCCGCAGCACCTAGCTAGCCACTCCCCAAGCCTCACCGACCCCTCTAGCGCCAAGTTCATCTTCGGCCGAACCCCGGTGGCTGCCAAAGTCGTCGCCGGCGCCAACTCCGGCCACCCCGACCCCAACGGACTCCACCAAGAGCTGCGGCTTGTCCTCAGCTCCACTCCGGTGGTCTCCGCGACCCATTTGGTGGCCGAAACGGCCAAAACCACTCCCGCCGCCGCGTCGGGCTCGCCGGCGGCTAAACGCCGGCGCCGCTGGCATTGACTTTGACCACGGGTGGGCCCTGGTTGACTCCCCTGAGTCAATGACAGGTGGGGCCCAGCCCTGTTAATTAAACAGGTTTAGTTTTAATTAAACTTTAATTAAATTAATCACCCTGACATGCGGGACCCACTGTCAGATTTGACCGGACGTGTTCCGTTGACCTGCTGACGTCACACTGACGTCAGGCTGACGCAATAATTGATTTTCTGGAATTATTCTAATATAGGAAATTTCAGAATATAGTTTAAACTTCAAAAATTCATAACTTTTATTCTGTAACTCCAAATCAGACAAATTATATATGAAAAATGATCAGAAAAATCCAATCTATCCAT
>NW_025305476.1:0-777 GCF_018294505.1 Triticum aestivum
GTTTGAAAATTCTCGTGGTACCTCCTTACTTTGCTCTCGATATTTTCTTAAGATTCAATTCGAGAGTAACTTCCGCCACCTTCCTCGATGTTATCGACCAGATAGTCAACCTTGTAGAGGTCTGTCCTTTTGAAGCTACCCCTTATCCTTTCCTTAAGTACGATGAAGATCCCCAAGTAAGGACGACAACTTCATCATGATGACCCGAAGCAGAGAACTGAAGACATCAATGTAATGGATCGACCTCTTCGAGAAGAGCAACCAAAGACGAGAAGATTCGTTAGGATTTCGTAACCAGACCTTTCCCCCTAGTCCCCCTCTTAAATCTCGGGACGAGATTTCTTGTAGTGGAGGAGAATTGTGACGCTCGGATAATCTTGCTAAAATAATCCCACGCTAATCAAGCCACGTCATCCCGATTACTGATGCTAAACGTCCGTTAGTTCAAACCGCGTCAAATTAAAATTTAAATTTAATGTCGACAATAAAAGTTTTCGAAAGTAGAAACAAAAATGTTCGGTGGGTGCCAAATATTACAAGGGTAGTTATGGTACAGCAATCACATTTTTAGAAAATGGCTAAATAATTTAAACTGATTAAAACAGAAAAGAAATAAGAAAAGAAAATACAAAAGCAAAATACAAGACAAAACAAACAAAAAAAAGGCCCCCCCCTGGCCAACTGGCCAGACGGCCCAGCTCACCGGCCAAGCCGGCCCACCTGGCCCAGCCGGCCGACACGCCCCTGCCTTATCCCCACGAGGGGGGAAAACCCTAA
>NW_025305477.1:0-776 GCF_018294505.1 Triticum aestivum
TGGAACTACCGCCGAACCTTTCTCAGGTTCACGATGTGTTCCATGTGTCACAGCTCCGCCGTTGCTTCAAGGATCCAATCCGAGCTGTGGATCACGAAGTGCTCGAATTGCAGCAAGACCTCTCCTATAAGGAGCATCCGGTCCGCATTCTCGACCAAGCTGAACGCCGCACACGTCAGAAGGCGATCAAGTTTCTCAAAGTCCAGTGGTCGCACCATTCTGAAGATGAGGCCACTTGGGAACGAGAGGATCGTCTGCGCGAAGAATACCCCGCACTGTTTCCTTCTACCTCCTAAATCTCGGGACGAGATTTCTTGTAGTGGAGGAGATTTGTAACACTCTGAGAATCATGCTATAGTAACCCCCTGTGATTAAGCTAATCATGTTGCTAAACAGGGCTTGATCACATTTGAACCACAACCTTGTCAAACTCCTAGTTCAAACTTCAATTAAATTTAAAAGTGGAAAATAAAAGTTCTCAAAAATTCAAACAAAAATGTTCAGTGGGTGCTAAATAATACACTGGTAATTATGGTGGAGGAAACACATTTTTATAAAATACCTAATTACTTTTAAAAGAAATAAAACAGAAAAGAAAATAAACAAATAAGAGAAAACAGAAAACAAAACAGTCAAAAGAAAAAAAGAGCAGGCCTCCCCCCCACTGGACCCGCGGCCCAAACCCCCCCCGGCCCAAGCTGGGCCGCCACCCGCGCCCCGGCCCAGCCCACCTTCCCCCGCGTCCCCTTCCTGTTCCCCCGACCGGGTCGGAACAG
>NW_025305478.1:0-776 GCF_018294505.1 Triticum aestivum
CGACGACGTCCGCCTCGACTCGCGTTACGCTAAGACAGGGAGGCAGTGGTGTCACGTGCTCGTCTCGGCGTCCGTCGTCGCTACCGCGACGACTGTCACAGCCCTAGAGCTTGCTTGTAACTAGTGGCATTGCATCCATGCATCATGTCTAAATTTCTTTAAATTTGAAATGGGGATGACCAAGCCCTAGCACCAAAGCATTGCAAATAGGTTCAGCTTAAAAAAAATATTTTCAAAGAACCCAAATTGGTTTGCAAAAATGTTCATGATTACTGGAAAAGGGTGAAAACCATATCCAGAGATGATGGATATTTTTCCAAGACATTTTTGGATTTTTGAATAAACCATATTGTATTTGAATTGGGGCATCTAAATACTGTTAATATTTTTAAATGCTCCAACAATTCTGAAAATAGTTGAGGGCCTCTGTAATAATTCAGTTAATGCCCACAATTATTTTCAGGATTTATTAAAATGATTTGGTTTATAAACTAAGTCAAAACAGAGCAAATAAATAGAAAAACAGAAATAGGAAAAGCAGAGAGGAGAGAAACCTTACCTGGCGCTCACCTGGTAGCCCAGCCGGCCCAGCTCCTGTGCGGCCCAACCCACCAGGCGTTCCCCCCCCCCTGTCGACTTCCTCCCCTCGCCCCGAAGCAGCTCGGTGGCGAGCGCTGGCGATGCCCCGGCCACCTCCTGCTTGCCGCCTTCCTCTCGTCGCCCTGGACCCCGTCCGCGACGCCACGCAACCCCCCGACCCATCTCACTCTCCTCGC
>NW_025305479.1:0-776 GCF_018294505.1 Triticum aestivum
ATCGGCCAAAACTGTGAGTGTTGATGACCGACACGTAAGCGCACCTTGGGGTCCAACAAGAATGGAAATCACTTTGGGATCCCAAAACTTTGAGTAATAGTCCATGAAACGGGTCAGAATCGGCCAAAACTACGAGTGTTGATGACCGACACGTAAACGCACCCCAGGGATTGTTACTCGTGGAAATCACTCCGGGACTCCAAAACAGTGAGTAATAGTCCACGAAACGGGCCAGAATCGGCCAAAACTATGAGTGTTGATGACCGACACGTAAGCGCACCTTGGGGTCTAACAAGAATAGAAATCACTTTGGGACCCCAAAACGGTGAGTAATAGTCCACGAAACGGATCAGAATCGACCAAAACTGCGAGTGTTGATACCGACACGTAAACGCACCCGAGGGTTCGTTACTCGTGGAAATCAATCCGGGACCCCAAAACAGTGAGTGATAGTCCATGAAACAAGCCAGAATCGGCCAAAACTGTGAGTGTTGATGACCGACACGTAAGCGCACCTTGGGCTTCAACAAGAATGGAAATCATTTTGGGACCCCAAAACGGTGAGTAATAGTCCGTGAAACGGGTTAGAATCGGCCCAAACTGCGATTGTTGATGACCGACACGTAAATGCACCACAGGGTTCGTTACTCGTGGACATCACTCCGGGACCCCAAAACAATGAGTAATAGTCCATGAAACGGGTCAGAATCGGCCAAAACTATGAGTGTTGATGACCGACACGTAAACGCACCACAGGGTTCGTCACTCGTGGACAT
>NW_025305480.1:0-776 GCF_018294505.1 Triticum aestivum
AACGGACAATCTCTTTCAAAGTATCAGGATTTCATCCAGAAACTCGTCTGTTACAAAGGGATTTCATTTTTTATACCTTATTTGAATTCCTGACTTGTTGTGTGTTCAAAATGCACCATAAAAACCCACATCACCATTTTTCAATCCTTTGTGACTTCATTTGTTATTTTTCATGCATTTACTAATTATTTTGAGCTATAAGACCCTAAAATTGAAAAGCATTTCAAATGAACTCTGAAAAGGTTGAAAGTTGGCATGATATCATCATTTCATCCGCATAGCTTGTGCAAGAAAGTTGAGAGGGTTACTGCAAAAACTGGATGCACTTCGTGTACAAAACGGACAATCTCTTTCAAAGTATCAGGATTTCATCCGGAAACTCGTCTGTTACAAAGGGATTTCATTTTTTAAACCTTATTTGAACTCCTGACTTTTTGTGTGTTCAAAATGCACCATTCAAGGCCACATCACCATTTTTCAATCCTCTCTGACTTCATTTGTTATTTTTCATGCATTTACTAATTATTTTGATCTATAAGACCCTAAAATTGAAAAGCATTTCAAATGAACTCTGAAAAGGTTGAAAGTTGGCATGATATCATCATTTCATCCACATAGCATGTGCAAGAAAGTTGAGAGGGTGACGGCAAAAACTGGATGCACTTCGCGTACAAAACGGACAATCTCTTTCAAAGTATCAGGATTTCATCCGGAAACTCGTCTGTTACAAAGGGATTTCATTTTTTAAACCTTATTTGAACTCCTGACTTTTTGTG
>NW_025305481.1:0-776 GCF_018294505.1 Triticum aestivum
GCTTGAATCTCGAGACGAGATTCTTGTTTAGTGGGGGTGAGTTGTCACATCCCTAGCTGCTGGTAGTGCTCTAGGCTAGCTTCATGTGTGCATCATGTTTAAATTATTGAAACCTGAACTGAGGAATTTTGGAAGCCTCAAAAACTTAAATAAAAGAGGGGCAAAAACCCTAGAAATCTCATTCATTGCTCCAAAATGCTCTTCTTAAATGTTTGATAATTTTTGGTAAGGGTTCTGGTCCCAACCAAAATATTGAACATTTTTAAGGAATTATTTTTGGGACTTTGGATTTAATTCATTAGCTATTTGAATTTGAATTATATTCATATAATTAGAATATAATTTCAAATACCCCTGAAATATTTTATAAGCTTTTGGAAAAGTCCATCTAGCAATATAAAATATTCAGAGGAGTTTTTGGCATTGTTTGAATTATTTTAAATTCAAAACAGTGGCAAAATAAATTAAATAAAACAAAACAGAAGAAGGAAAAAATAAAACGGAACAAAAATAAGAGGGAGAAGGACATACCTGGCCTCACCCGTGCAGGCCACCAGCCGGCCCAGTTCCCCCCCCCCAGCCGGCCCAGCCCACCTCCTCCTCCTTTGTCCTCTTCCTCCTCTGCCAGGAGGACGAGCAGAGGCGAGGCGTGGTGCTCGCCGACGCTGCCTCGGCCACCTCATGCTTCCCCCCTAGCCACCTCCTGCTTCCTCCCTGGCCTCCCCAGCGACGCCCGGACGACGCCACGCGCCTCCCCGACCCCCTCTCACTTCTCC
>NW_025305482.1:0-776 GCF_018294505.1 Triticum aestivum
CACGGAATGGGCCAGAATCGGCCAAAACTATCAATGTTGATGACCTCCACGTAAGCGCACCTTGGGGTTCAACAAGCATGGGAATCACTTTGTGACCCCAAAACGATGAGTAATAGTCCATGAAACGTGTCAGAATCGACAAAAACCGCGAGTGTTGATGACCGACACGTAAATGCACCCCAGGGTTCGTTAATCATGGAAATTACTCCGGGACCCTAAAATAGTGAGTAATAGTCCATGAAACGGGCCAGAATCGGCCAAAATTATGAGTATTGATGACCGACATGTAAGTGCACCTTGGAGTTCAACAAGCATGGAAATCACTTTGTGACCCCAAAACGGTGAGTAATAGTCCATGAAACGGGTCAGAATCGACAAAAACTGTTAATGTTATTGACCGGCACGTAAACGCACCCAGGGTTCGTTAATCATGGAAATCACTTCGGGACACCAAAACAGTGAGTAATCGTCCATGAAACGGGCGAGAATCGGCCAAAACTGCGAGTGTTGATGACCGACATAGAAACGCACCCCAGGGTTCGTTAATCGTGGAAGTCACTACGAGACCCCAAAAGAGTGAGTGATAGTCCACGAAACGGGCCAGAATCGGCCAAGACTGTCAATGTTGATGACCTACACGTAAGCGCACCTTGTTGTTCAACAAGCATGGAAATCACTTCGGAACCCCAAAACAATGAGTAATAGTCCACGAAACGGGTCAGAATCGACAAAAACCACGAGTGTTGATGACCTACGCGTAAATGCACCCCGGGGTT
>NW_025305483.1:0-776 GCF_018294505.1 Triticum aestivum
GAAGAAGAAGAATAAAAAGAGGAGAAGAAAGAATAGAGGAGAGGAAGTTCTTCTCCTCTATTCTTTCTTCTCTTGTTTTTTCTTCTTCTTCTTTTTTTTATCGGGAACGAGGGCATGTCGAGAGTGTCGTCGAGCAGTCGGGAAACTAGGGCTTACACGAAGAAGGAGAAGAGAAGAGGAGGAAAAAAAAGAAAAGGAAAAAAAGAGGAAGAAGAAGAAAAAAAAAGAGGAGAAGAAGAAGGAATAGAGGAGAAGACTTTGTCAGTTCTTCTTCTCCTCTAGCTATTCCTTTCTTCTGCTCCTCTTTTTCTTCTTCTTCTTCTTCTTCTTCTTCTTCTTCTTCTTCTTCTTCTTCTTCTTCTTCTTCTTCTTCTTCTTCTTCTTCTTCTTCTTCTTCTTAATTTTTATTGGGGGTTCGAGGGTTCGAGGGGTCGAGGATCGCCGAGGGGTCGAGAGAGGTTTCCTAGTGTCAAAGTATTGAAGAAATCCATGCCTTCATCATTAGCCAGAAGTAACCAGGGCATGTTGGTACGAAGTTCTGCAAAGTTGTTCTAGAATGGAGTCCCGGATACAATAATCCGCCTTTTGGTACGAATTCAGCAAAGGCCTTCCAAATAGCGATATTCAGAAGGCTCTTTCTGAACTTTGTACCAAAAAGCGAATTATCCTATCTGGGACTCCGTTCCAGAACAACTTTGAAGAGCTTCGTACCATCATGCACATGTTACTTTCGCCTAATGATGAAGACATGGTTTTTTTGAATCCTTTGACACTAG
>NW_025305484.1:0-776 GCF_018294505.1 Triticum aestivum
TCTGACCGATAAAGATCTTCGTAGAATATGTAGGAGCCAATATGGGCATCTAGGTCCCGCTATTGGTTATTGACCAGAGACGTGTCTCGGTCATGTCTACATTGTTCTCGAACCCGTAGGGTCCGCACGCTTAAGGTTACGATGACAGTTATATTATGAGTTTATGCATTTTGATGTACCGAAGGTTGTTCGGAGTCCCGGATGTGATCACGGACATGACGAGGAGTCTCGAAATGGTCGAGACATAAAGATTGATATATTGGAAGTCTATGTTTGGACATCGGAAGTGTTCCGGGTGAAATCGGGATTTTACCGGGTTACCGGGAGGTTACCGGAACCCCCCGGGAGCCATATGGGCCATCATGGGCCTTAGTGGAAAGGAGAAAGGGGCAGCCCAAAGGGGCTGCGCGCCTCCCCCCTTCCCCTAGTCCTATTAGGACTAGGAGAGGTGGCCGGCCACCCCTCTCCCTCTTTCCCCCTTGGGAATCCTAGTTGGAATAGGATTGGGGGGGGGGGGAGTCCTACTCCCGGTAGGAGAAGGACTCCTCCTGCGCCTCTCCCTCTTGGCCGGCGCCCCCTCCCCCCTTGGCTCCTTTATATACGGAGGCAGGGGCACCTCTAAACACACAAGTTGACACAAGTTGATCCACGTGATCTATTCCTTAGCCGTGTGCGGTGCCCCCTGCCACCATATACCTCGATAATACTGTAGCGGAGTTTAGGCGAAGCCCTGCTGCTGTAGTTCATCAAGATCGTCACCACGCCGTCGTGCTGAC
>NW_025305485.1:0-776 GCF_018294505.1 Triticum aestivum
AATTATTTTGAGCTATAAGACCCTAAAATTGAAAAGCATTTCAAATGAACTCTGAAAAGGTTGAAACTTGGCATGATATCATCATTTCATCCACATAGCATGTGCAGGAAAGTTGAGAGGGTTACGGCAAAAACTGGATGCACTTCGTGTACAAAACGGACAATCTCTTTCAAAGTATCAGGATTTCATCCAGAAACTCGTCTGTTACAAAGGGATTTCATTTTTTAAAACTTATTTGAACTCCTCACTTTTTTTGTGTTCAAAATGCACCATTCAAAGCCACATCATCATTTTTCAATCCTTTCTGACTTCATTTGTTATTTTTCATGCATTTACTAATTATTTTTAGCTATAAGACCCTAAAATTGAAAAGCATTTGAAATGAACTCTGAAAAGGTTGAAAGTTGGCATCATATCATCATTTCATCCACATAGCATGTGCACGAAAGTTGAGAGGGTTACGGAAAAAACTGGATGCACTTCGTGTACAAAACGGACAATCTCTTTCAAAGTATCAGGATTTCATCCGGAAACTCGTCTGTTACAAAGGGATTTCATTTTTTAAAACTTACTTGAACTCCTGAATTTTTGTGTGTTCAAAATGCACCATTCAAAGCCACATCATCATTTTTCAATCCTTTCTGACTTCATTTGTTATTTTTCATGCATTTACTAATTATTTTGAGCTATAAGAACCTAAATTTGAAAAGCATTTCAAATGAACTCTGAAAAGGTTGAAACTTGGCATGATATCATCATTTCATCCACATAGCATG
>NW_025305486.1:0-776 GCF_018294505.1 Triticum aestivum
TGGGCGGAGGAAGGTAGAGGAAGAGAAGGGGGCGGGTGTGTCTGTGTCCCCGACGGGCGGGCCAGGACAGGACAAAAGGCACGCGCCCTGCCCGTCCGCGCGTGTCCGTTCGACCACAAACTCGGTCTAAAGTTGGGCCGAGAACGAGTCGAAAGCGGACAGAAAACAGACGATAACGGTTCATTTGCTTCTGCGTGTTGAAGGGCCTGCCCTGTCCGTTTACCATCAAACGGACGCGGACGGACCATTTGGAATCGTGCGTTGGAGTTGCCCTTATTCTTTCATTCCTCTACATAGAAGCTACTTAGCTGACTAGTTTTTTTTTTGAGCGCAGTTCACATAGGTGGCAGAGGTAGCAGCGAAACGACTCTCTAGCTAGCTTGTTCGGCCAAAGATAGAGGAAGAGGACACTTCCTTTTGGGGAAGGCAGTTCATTACTACACGTTCCTTGTTCTGTGCCGCTGTCGGCTCATGTCTCACTGACACACCATACGAGCCTCTGAGCGATGCAATATAGTAAGTACTATATGTTGTTAATTAGTACTAAGTGCAAAAACGTTAATATTATGTTATGGAGGTAGTATTATTTTGTGGAATAATTGACCCAACAGATGAACCCCGACTAGGGATGTGCCAGCAAAATAAACTCATTGTTCTAAGTGAAAATATCAACACAAAGGATGAAGACACCATAAGTCTCTGTTGAAGTAAAACAAGCCTTTTGTTCCCAAGGATGCCTGAATTCAGGATTCAGATCACTGATGTGCTCTCTCCTC
>NW_025305487.1:0-776 GCF_018294505.1 Triticum aestivum
TTTTATGCATCAAAGACTGATATAAACCATGTTTTGATATAAACTTGCATTCAAATATTTAAATTGGAAAACATGTTGTCTGCAATCCACACATGAACGATATATGCGTATATCAAACAAGTTCATTAATTTGACTTTCAACATGTTCATGGAGTACTATAATACTATACAACATGCTACTCGATTGAGGTGTTCAATTTTGGATTTAGTTCACTATTTTGACCTAGTGAATGAGCTATTTCATTGAATCGAGATATTTCATTTTCGGTTTGATTCGCGTTTTTGAGTGTGTCAACTATTTTTCATATAGTAAATCGCTAGTAGCGAGCATGTAAAAACACATTACTCCCGAGCATCATCTCTCCATCTAAAAAAGAAGTGGCAAGCTAATATTTCAAAATTTGATTCGAATCGACTTGGTAAGGTAGACGTGGATGCTCGTTCTTCCAATTTGAACGAACCGTTAAACATCCTCTGCTCGGGGGAATTCGCCCGAGCAAATAAATGGGAGACGTGAAATTACTGTCCTATGTGGGCCTATAGAGTGCGAGTGAGATATGCATGTGTATGTGTGACCCAGGTAGATGGAGAGTTTGAGAGAGGGGGGGAAGAGCTCCAAGACGACAGAGTGGTGCGTGAGAGAGTTATGGGCAACGAGCCAAGGAATTTGTGTGCGTACGATGAGTGCACCCAAGATATCTAGCTTCGACTAGATTATCATACATAGTGCAAGAGAGAGTCCTATAGATGGAGTATATATGCATGCGAACTAGAAA
>NW_025305488.1:0-776 GCF_018294505.1 Triticum aestivum
GTCACACCCTAGCTAGTCATGCATCAGATTGTGTGCATCATGTTTAAATTTCCATTTAAATTGAAATGGGGATTTGTGAAACCCTCAGAATCATTTTTGAAAATGATCCAAATAAAAATTTCTCCAAAAAGGTCCAAGAAAATGCTCATGTTGCTCTCTGAAAATATTGGACAGAGATAAAAATCAAACCAATATTTTTAAGAGCTCATAGGTATTTATTTTGGGCATTTGGAATTAATGCATAAATATTTGCATTGGAAATATATTAGTTATATATATTAATATATGTCCAAATATTATGCCAATTATAAAGGAGCTCTGGAATAATATATCTAGCTCCTGCAAAAATTGGCATAAGGTAAATAAATGATTTAATATTTTTTTTAAATCAAAACAAATGTCAGAAATTAGAAAACAGAAATAATTAGAAAAGGGAGAAGCTTACCTGGGCTCGTCCCTGTGCAGCCCAGCCAGCTGGCCGGCCCAGCCAGCAGGCGGCCCAGCCCGCCTCCCTCCTCTATCGTCTTCGTCCTCGATAGAGGGAGGGGAGTGTGGCAGGCGCGCGCGTGCGCCACCGCGCCACGCCACCTGCTCGCCTGCCTGCCTGCCCTCCCCTCCTCGCTCGATGCCCCGAACGACGCCACGCCCTCCCCCCTGCTCTCTCTCACTCTCCCTCAGTTCCTCCCTCCTCTCCCTCGCTCTCTCTCTCACACGGCCGAACACCACCATCGCCGCCGTTCGCCATAGCAGCCGTCACCGGCCACCCCTCGCTCCCC
>NW_025305489.1:0-776 GCF_018294505.1 Triticum aestivum
TACCCAAGCACCCCCCCCTCTAAACCATCAAACCAACACCTCTCCTCTCCTCCGCCCCTCACCGCGCCACCCCTCACCACCGCGCCACCCAACGCCGCCGCGCCCCACACGCCGCCGCCGCCTTACGCCGCCGCCCTACGCCGACGCCGCCGGAGCCCCTCGCTCTTCGAGGTACTAGCCCCGCGCTACATCTATTCTTTTCCTCGGATCGTTTTCTTCTAATCGTTCCGATTCTTTTCTCTTCTAATTCGTTTTCTAGATAGGTTTTTCGTTTCGGTTTTCTTCTCCGAAAACCTAGATCGGATTTGTTTTCTTTTCCGATTTAGTTGCCTTTGGACCGTTCGCCGGACCGTTCGTCCTAACGAACGTGATCACCGGATTCTTCTAGGTTCACGAACGTCCGTTCGTTTAACCGTTCTTCTTTTTCTTTTCGTCGGATTTATTCTGCGATCGCGATCTCAGATCCGATCTTCGTTCTAGTTTATCTTCTCGCTCGTTTATCGGAATCAGGTGATTCAAGCGCCTGGAGTTTCATCTCGAAACCGCCGTTCCGACTAATCAACTTGAACAAGTTTTTGCTACTGTAAAATTTGGCCTAGTTTCAACTTGCTAGAACCGAGTTGTTTTCTTCCGCCGTTTGTTTTCCATCGTTTGTTCGGTTCGTTCTTTCTTTTGCCACCAGGGTTCTTAAGTTGAACTTTCTGGTTCGTTCTCTCATTCGAGTTTTACTTGTGCATTAGTTGAGTACTTATTGTGTGGTTACTATTGTTTGCTTA
>NW_025305490.1:0-776 GCF_018294505.1 Triticum aestivum
GCACTTGCCCTTTAGCTTCGCCTGGAAGCCAAGTCCGAGTGCGCCTTGGGCCCGGGGGCTACTATCGGCGTCCTAAACTTGGGGGTATCCAGTCCTGCCTGCCTGCATCCCACCACGTGGCTCCATCGACGGCCTGGTACGGCCCAGCTTTGACAACGACACAGCAAGACCCTCGCGAGGGGCCAAGCTTCACGAAGCGGATGATGCCAAGACCCCCGAAGGAGTTGGCCTCCTCAGGAGAGCTCCTGAGGGGCAGAGAGATCTATGCAGCTACCTCATGAGGCTCAACTGACATGAGGCTCAACTGACATGACGACCAAGGCCAGGCGGGCGCAGAGCACAGGTTTCCTCTTTGGTGCAAGGGAGGCAAGCCATAGGCGCGGAGTCCCGAGGAACCAGTCAAAGGTTTCCATTCTGGTGCAACGAGACCAAGACCGGCAGGACAGCGGGACGGAGGTCATCACCGAGCCCACCGTAGCGTCAGGACCAGAGGCTTTTCACAGACGAAAACTACTTTTATCAGGATAGACTATACTACTTGTCCCCTTTCAAATCTCGCTGTTGTAGGATCCCTTCCTGCTCATATTTGGGAGGAGGACCAAGGCACTATATATAGGGCTGGGCCACCACCATGGAGGGGGATCGATTCCACCCCGAGAAACACACCATCTCAAGAACACCTCACCTCCTGAGGCTTGTTCATCCTTGTACTAGTTCATCCATAGCCCCTCGAGGCAATCCACCACACCACACTGGAGTAGGGTATTATACCACAA
>NW_025305491.1:0-776 GCF_018294505.1 Triticum aestivum
CCCATCAAGGGACACTCAGCTGAAGCCAAACTTGAAGGAGCCATGAAGACTTTGGTGTTCTATATTGTCAATGGCATCATATTCAATTCCCAGGATTTCTTCATCAGACATCTTGCTGCATCTGGAATTGATATATTTGGCTTGAAGTTTTATGCTCCATGGGTGAAGCGCTTAATCAAGCTTCACTCTTCTGTCGACTATCAGCCCTCAGTGCGCAACCATCTTGTCTTCTTGCCTGATGTTGATATGTCTGTCGAAGCCATCTACCCTGAGCCTGCCAAGGAGCCACTTTATCTTCATAATGTTGATCGCCAAAGCTTCACGCAACCAATTGAGGGAGTTCTTGCTGCAACTCGAGTCTATCCTCTGGCTGGAAATATGCGTGCACCTCATCATGCTCCCACTGAAGCCACTGAAAGCACCATTGCTCAAAGGCCTCAGAAGCGATCTCGTGTACTCAATGACCGAGTGCTTTTTGTGGCCTTACATCAGAAACATGATAGACACCATGACTGGCTAAAGCATCAGATGCAGAGTATCTTGGGGGATGTCAATCGCATTCGCAACCTTGCCACCAAGAACTCATTCATAGCTCATGAAGCCTGTCGGCGGTCTTGGAAGAGTCTCACTTTGCTATGCTCTGAAGATGATCTTCGCGAAGATGGCTTCACAGAGCGCTTCAAATTTGATTCCACGCCTCCCCAGAATGCCGTCTTGCGTCGAACTCCTCCAATAGAAGACTCTGAGTATTCATCCTCGGCTGCAACTGTTGTTGC
>NW_025305492.1:0-776 GCF_018294505.1 Triticum aestivum
TTATTCACAACCATTGATGTGAACATCACTGATGACTTGAACTTCAACTGGTAGGCAAACTTTTGCCGCTCATATCTCCATATGACTCTTATTCATCTTTCTATGCTTCATGCTCTGAGCTCAGAGTGATTCTCCTAGAACCTCAAGACACCGAGTGTTTTTGCTTGTACGGTCTAACCTTTCATCACGATTTGTTTGTACTCATGTGGGCATGACGCACTCCGGATTGCTACGTGTTGTAGACGGTTGCAACACTTGGAAAAACACTTGTAACTTGATATTTTCTGTGAGAAGATCACCCTAATAATTGACTGTTTGCGCAATCAAGTGGTGCAAACAACAAAAAGGATAAGCATCGCACACAATTCATAATAGCATGGTATGGTATAACCCTTGGCCCCGGGAATGTCTCCATGATCCTCTGAGGTCTTGATAACTTTTTCCAAATTCGTGAACATCTTTTCAAAATAGATGAACTTTTTTCAGATTTGTGAACTTTTAAAAAAATAATGATTTTTTTCAAATTGCTTTAACTTTTTTCCAAATTCAGTGACATTCCTCAAAATCAATCAATTTTTTTTACGAATTTGATGAACTTTTTTCAAATTCGATGCAATTTTATGAGATCAATGAACTTTCTTCAACTTTGTGAACCTTTTTTCAAAATTGATAAACTCTATTCACATTTGCAAACTTTTTTTATGATTAATGAAGTTATTTTCAAATTTAATGAATTTTTTTAAGTCAATGAATGTTTTCTAATATCTGATGTTTTT
>NW_025305493.1:0-776 GCF_018294505.1 Triticum aestivum
GCAAAAAAGTCTGGAGTTGTAATACGTTTAAAAAAATGAAGTGCCCATGTAACAGATGAGTTCTCGTCAGAAACCCTGATACTTCGAAAGAGATTGTCCAGTTTGTACACGAAGTGCATCCATTTTTTGCCGTAACCCTCTCTACTCTTTTGCACATGCTATGTGGGTGAAATGATGATACCATGCCAAGTTTCGACCTCTTCAGAGTTCATTTTGTAGTGATTTTCAATTTCACGGTCATTTAGCTCTCTAAACAAATCGGTAAATGACTGAAAAATAGCAAATGATGTCAGAAAGTGTTGAAAATTGATGACGTAGCTTTAAATGGTGCGTACGGAACGCAAAAAAAGTCCGGAGTTTAAAAAAATGAAGTGCCAGTGTAGTAGATGAGTTCTCGTCCGAAACCCTAATACTCCGAAAGAGATTGTCCAGTTTGTACATGAAGTGCGTCCAGTTTTTGCCGTAACCCTCTCTACTCTTTTGCACATGCTATGTGGGGTGAAATGATGATACCATGCCAAGTTTTGACATTTTCAGAGTTAATTTTGTAGTGATTTTCAATTTCACGGTCATTTAGCTCTCTAAACAAATCAGTAAATGACTGAAAAATAGCAAATGATGTCAGAAAGTGTTGAAAATTGATGACGCCGCCTTGAATGGTAAGTACGGAATGCAAAAAAGTATGGAGTTGTAATAAGTTTAAAAAAATGAAGTGCCAGTGTAATAGACGACTTCTTGTCTGAAACCCTGATACTCCGAAAGAGATTGTCCAGTTT
>NW_025305494.1:0-776 GCF_018294505.1 Triticum aestivum
AGTTAATGGGCCACATGGGCCTTGGTGGGAAGAGAGAGGGGCGGCCAGGGTGGGCCACATGCCCCCTCTCCCTCTGGTCCGAATTGGACTAGGAGGGGGGGCGCCCCCCCTTTTCCTTCCCCCTCTCCCCCTTCCTTTCCCCCTCCTAGTAGGAGTAGGAAAAGGGGAGTCCTACTCCTACTAGGAGGAGGACTCCTCCTCCTTGGCGCGCCCCAAGGGGCCGTACGGCCTCCCCCTTGCTCCTTTATATACGGGGGCAGGGGGGGCACCCTAGGACACACAAGTTGATCTACAGATCGTTCCTTAGCCGTGTGCGGTGCCCCCCTCCACCATATTCCACCTCGGTCATATCGTCGCGGAGTTTAGGTGAAGCCCTGCGCCGGTAGAGCATCATCACCGTCACCACGCCGTCGTGCTGATGGAACTCATCCCCGAAGCTTTGCTGGATCGGAGCCCGGGGATCGTCATCGAGCTGAACGTGTGCTGAACTCGGAGGTGCCGTACGTTTGGTAGTTGGATCGGTCGGATCATGAAGACGTACGACTACATCAACCGCGTTGTCAGAACGCTTCCGCTTACGGTCTACGAGGGTACATGGACAACACTCTCCCCTCTCGTTGCTATGCCATCACCATGATCTTGCGTGTACGTAGGATTTTTTTTTGAAATTACTACGTTCCCCAACAGTGGCATCCGAGCCTGGTTTTATGCGTAGATGTCATATGCACGAGTAGAACACAAGTGACTTGTGGGCGATACAAGTCATACTGCTTACC
>NW_025305495.1:0-776 GCF_018294505.1 Triticum aestivum
ATCCTGATACTTTGGAAGAGATTGTCCGTTTTGTACACGAAGTGCATCCAGTTTATGCCGTAACCCACTCAACTTTCTTGCACATGCTATGTGGATGAAATGATGATATCATGCCAATTTTCAACCTTTTCAGAGTTCATTTGAAATGCTTTTCAATTTTAGGGTCTTATAGCTCAAAATAATTAGTAAATGCATGAAAAATAACAAATGAAGTCAGAAAGGATTGACAAATGATGATGTGGCTTTGAATGGTGCATTTTGAACACACAAAAAGTGAGGAGTTCAAATAAGTTTCATAAAATGAAATCCCTTTGTAACAGACGAGTTTCCGGATGAAATCCTGATACTTTGAAAGAGATTGTCCGTTTTGTACACGAAGTGCATCCAGTTTATGCCGTAACCCTCTCAACTCTCTTGCACATGCTATGTGGATGAAATGATGATATCATGCCAATTTTCAACCTTTTCAGAGTTCATTTGAAATGCTTTGCAATTTTACGGTCTTATAGCTAAAATTAATTAGTAAATGCATGAAAAATAACAAATGAAGTCAGAAAGGATTGAAAAATGATGATGTGGCTTTGAATGGTGCATTTTGAACACACACAAAGTCAGGAGTTCAAATAAGTTTTAAAAAATGAAATCCCTTTGTAACAGACGAGTTTCCGGATGAAATCCTCATACTTTGGAAGAGATTGTCCGTTTTGTACACGAAGTGCATCCAGTTTTTGCCGTAACCCTCTCAACTTTCTTGCACATGCTATGTGGATGAAATG
>NW_025305496.1:0-776 GCF_018294505.1 Triticum aestivum
TCGAAGCGTTTGCAAAACAAGTCTAACATGATCAAGATGCTCTTTCATGGTTTTGCTAAACACAAGAATATCATCGAAGTAAACCACAACAAAGATTCCAATGTAAGGTCGAAGTACATGATGCATAAGACGCACAAAAGTACCGGGAGCTTTCGATAAACCCATAGGCATGACTAACCACTCATATAAGCCAAATTTAGTTTTGAAAGCGGTTTTCCATTCATCACCCTCATGAATGCGGATTTGGTAATAGCCACTTTTTAGATCAATTTTTGAGAAAAAGTTGGCTCCACTAAGTTCATCAAGCATATCATCTAAGCGAGGAATGGGATGCCTATAGCGAACGGTGATAGCATTTATAGGTCTACAATCGGAACACAAGCGGAAACTTCCATCGGGCTTAGGCACAAGTATGACGGGAACGGCACAAGGGCTTAAGCTTTCACGTACATGACCGTTGTCGATTAGTTGTTGTACTTGCCGTTGAATCTCCTTGGTTTCTTCGGGATTGACACGGTAGGGAGCTTTGTTTGGAAGTGGCGCTCCGGGGATGAGGTCGATTCGATGCTCAATGCCTCATAGAGGAGGTAGACCCGGAGGTAGCTCATCGGGGAAAACATCTTGAAATTCCTGCAGAAGAGATTGAAACACCAAAGGTAGCTCGTGAATGGTGTTAGTTTTTGTATCTCCATCCTTGCACACAAGAACAAAGTGCATCACACTCGATGGGTTCTCACACACTTCTCTCATCTCATTTTTGGTGGCAAATAGTATGA
>NW_025305497.1:0-776 GCF_018294505.1 Triticum aestivum
ACTTGGACCAAAACAATTTCGGAACTTTTTTTTGCGCGAAAAACACATTTTTTTTGTTTCGCGAGAGTCACGGTTTTGCTTCCGCGAGCGGCGCGGTTTTGCTTTCGTGAGAAACACGGCCGTGCCTCTCGGAAACGGAAAATAATGTGTTTTCTGTTTTTTTCTTCCGCAAGAGTCACGGTTTTGCTTCCGCGAGAGACACGGTTGTGCTTTCGCGAGAGTCACGGCTGTGCCTCTCGGAAACGGAAAAAAACACGTTCTCTGTTTTTTTCCTTCCGCAAAAGTCACGGTTTTGCTTCCGTGAGAGGCACAGTTGTGCTTTCGTGAGAGTCACGGCCGTGCCTCTCAGAAAGAAAAAACGCATTTTTGTTTTTTTCGTTTCGTGATACATACGGTTGTGCTTTCTCGAGAGTCACGGCCGTGCCTCTCAGAAACGGAAAAAACGTATTTTCTCTTTTTTTCGCCAGAGGCACGATTTTGCTTCCCCGAGAGGCACAATTGTGATTTAGCGAGAGGCACGGGCGTGCCTCTTTCGGAAAGGAAAAAAACCGTGCTCCTTGTTCGTTTTTTGGTCCGGTTTTTTCATGAAAATACATTTTGTCAAAACCTATCGACATGGGATCTAGTTTTTAAGATCTCGACAACAGGAATCTAATTGTCAAAACCGTTCGAGATTTGGATGCACGGCTTAAGAAATAAAACATTTTGAATAAACAGATCTACGAAAAAAGGGAAAACTCCTAGGTTGCGACAAGTCGCGCCACTTGTCGCAACCT
>NW_025305498.1:0-776 GCF_018294505.1 Triticum aestivum
GGAAGATATCACAACACAACTCTAGACACAAATTAAAATAATACAAGCTTTATATTACAAGTTAGGGGCCTCGAGGGCTCGAATACATAAGGTCGAAAACTCAAGAGTCAGCGGAAGCAACAATATCTGAGTACAGACATAAGTTAGACAAGTTTGCCTTAAGAAGGCTAGCACAAAAGCAACAACGATCGAAAAGGCAAGGCCTCCTGCCTGGGAGCCTCCTAACTACTCTTGGTCGTCAGCGGTCTCCACGTAGTAGTAGGCACCCTCGGGGTAGTAGTAGTCGTCGGTGGGGTCGTCTGGATCCTGGGCTCCAGCATCTGGTTGCATCAACCAGAAAGAAGAAAGAAGGGGGAAAAGGGGGAGCAAAGCAACCGTGAGTACTCATCCAAAGTACTCGCAAGCAAGGATCTACACTACATATGCAACATTATCAAAGAGGGGCTGTATATGTGGACTGGACTGCAGAAATGCCAGAATAGAGAGAAGGCCTAGTCCTATTGAAGACTAGCATCTTCTGGAAACCACCATCTTGCAGTAACAGGAGGGAGTAGAGTAGCATAAAGTAAAGTAGTAGAAGTGTTATCAACCTCGGCCAGAGATCCTTTCTCGACTCCCTGCGAGAAAGCAAACCCAGAGCCATACTATCCAGTTCTCATCTCCATTTCTCATATCCATTTCTCATCTCAGGTATCCAGTTCTAGTTGTATCGATCGGGATACAACTGCAAGTGTCCGTTACCGTAGGACAGGCTATCGATAGATGTTTTCTTCCCT
>NW_025305499.1:0-776 GCF_018294505.1 Triticum aestivum
TATTGTGACATAATGTGTAATAACAACCCATAATGCAATAAATATCGATATAAAAGCATGATGCAAAATGGACGTATCAACTGTCCGGACCCATTGGGGTCCGGTCGGGCCGGTGGTGGCCCGGCAAGTCCCTGTTGCCATGTCCGGTCGGCTCCGCGCGGCGGTGGAGGTTGTTTCCTCCTGTCAGCTGCGGTGCGGTTGCCTCCGAGCCCGGTGTCTTCTCGTCCTACCTCCAGGTCTCGTGTTGGTGGCCTCAGTGAAACGGTGAAGATGGTGCGATATCCGTGGTGGCACAGACTGGTCGGCGGCATGTTGGGCGGTGCGCTTCCGATTGTCTGGGGTGGCGGTGGTGGTTTCGGGGCGGGAGAAATCTCTGGCGGCTAGTTCGCCATCGGTGCGGCTGCGCCCGTGGGCGTTGCCAGACCCTCCTGAGGGGCGTCGGTGATACCCCATTCCCCACTGCCATCCGCGTACCGGGGGAAACCCTAGGACTTGTCCGGGCAGCAGCGACGTCGTCGTCGCATTTCTTCCTAAAGATGTTGCTTGGTACGCAAGGCTTCGGAGTGCTTGGCGGGCGGTGGTTCTTCTACGGTGGTTGCAGCGGGTGTCGGTCATCTTTGCTTAGTTGAGCTGCCGGCGCCGGCATTTGTTTCTTTTTTTCTTTCTCTCCTTTTTCTTTTGGGCTTGTTTGTGCTGCGGCCCCAGCAAGCTGGTTGTATCGGTTGGGCGTTGTTTTATAATCTAAAGCGGGGGAAACCCTTTTCCGTAAAAAAAAA
>NW_025305500.1:0-776 GCF_018294505.1 Triticum aestivum
AAACGAAGAAGCTTCACGACCACTGCGCCCACCGAAGATCTCCCACCAAGCTCCAAGGCTCCGAAGCACCGGTACCAATCAGCACCTCCAAGAAGGACCGCGACGAAGACGACACTGCTGCCAAGGGTTTTCCCTGGTACACGACGAGGCGAGAGGAAGGGTCGCCCCCGACGCCCTCCAGGAGGGTACGACGGCACCCACCGGCGTCGCCGCGTCGGTGTCGGACAGGCCGACAGGGGTTTCCCCCGATCCCAACCTTCACCTCGGGTGCTCCAGAGCCTGCCACCAAACCGACCACCATCTTGCATCACCATGGTTAAGAAGCCTCCACGCCGTCTCCCCACGGCACCATGAGGTGAGGTCTGCACAACAAGGGATAGGAGCCGGGACTAGGGGCCGCAGCACCATCGGCACGCGGGAGGGCACAACCTCCACCGTCAACGACGGTAGCCGACCGGACACACTAGCAGGAGCCTACCAGGCCCCGTGTGCCCACAGGCCCAGCCGGGAACTCCATTCCCGGAAAGCTCCCGCCATCGCGCTGCAGCAGGCACGCCATCGGCATCGCCGCCCCCCATCCGAGATGCTCCTCCTCCTCACCACACAGACGACGATGAAGCCACGCCAGGGACCGGCCCGCTAGGACCCAGATGGGGCCGGGAGGGCCCAGATCTGGGCCGGCGACGCGCCGCCGGCCACCGCACGCCACCACGCCGCCCTGCTGCCAAGGGCAGCACCGCCACCGCGCCTACCGCCGGCGACCGCTGCCGGGTCGC
>NW_025305501.1:0-776 GCF_018294505.1 Triticum aestivum
ACCTACTGGGCCACCACAGCCTGGATACGACTAGAAACGCAACCATGGGCCAGGATTCAGGCCCGCAGAAGGCCCAGTTGGCCCACAGGCATAGCAGTGTCAGATTTGGCTCGTAAGCCTGCAATGGAGAGGAGCTCGAGAGGCGTGTGGCAGTGGGGCTTATAAACCACTATGCGCCCCTCTCAACTAGCGAGGTGGGACTAAGTGTTTTGGCCACGAGCAGCATGAGGCCTTTGGTCCCGGTTGGTAGCACCAACCAGGACTAAAGGGTGGCATTGGTACCGGTTGGTGGCGGTACCTATGCCACCCTTAGTCCCGGTTGGTGCTACCAACCGGGACCAAAGGCCTCTGTTTCCCGCCCTTTGGGCTGCTGAAAAGAGACCTCTGGTCCCGGTTGGTGGCACCAACCGGGACTAAAGGAGGGCATTGTTACCGGTTGGTGCCACGAACCAGTACCAATACCCTAGGTATATGAGAAAGCACATAGCAGTTTGGACGAAATCCATCACTTCTTCTCCCCGACGCCCCTGCTCCTCCTTGTGGCTGTCGCCGCCCGACGCCCCTGCTCCACCTTGCCGGTGCCGCCGCCACCGACGCCTTCAGGCTGCTCTACGTCGCTGTCGCTGCCGCCACCGATGTTGTCAGGCTGCTTAACGTCGCCGCCGCCATCGCTGACACCCTCTGCCCCGACGACGGCACCGATCCCCGCGCCCCTGCCCACCCCGACGCGCCGCCGACCATGCCCCGCTGCCCCCTATGAACCAGCCTTCTCCCGC
>NW_025305502.1:0-776 GCF_018294505.1 Triticum aestivum
GACTTCCCCGCCCTCATTAGCGGAGGCGACCTGGTGGCCACGACGGTGAGGCCACGGCGGGGCTCGCGCTGCGCCCTGAGCGGCGGCCGCCGGCCTCTGGCCTGGGCTCGTGCTTGCGCTGCGCCTGAGCAGCGGCGACGGCCAGTTGCCACAGCGGTGAGGGCATGGCGGGGTTCGGGCTGCGCCTCATGGCGGCATCCGGCCCCTCGCCGGCAATCATGCTCGCACTGCTCCTCTGAGCAATGGCTGCGCGCAGACCACGGGCAGGCTTGCGCGCTGCTCCTCTTGGCAGCGGTGGTGTGGCCACACCCTGGAAAAATTTGCGCCTTTTGATCGTGTTTGGCTGGAGTGGATGTGCTGGAGTGGGCTTCACTGGAGGCGTCGAGACTCTCGGCGAACAGCGAGGCTGGTGAGGATGGTTGGTCCTGGGAGCGTGCTTGGAGCGCTGCGGACGGTTTGGCCGACCGCGCGTGGGTGTCCGGCGTCTGACAGGCTGTGGACGCTGGTTGGTTGGACCACGAGAGCTGGCTACGTTGGCGAGGGGCTGCGGAGGGGGCAGTGCGAAGGACAATGCCGCCTTCTTCAATCTGGCGAGTATGGTGGGAGGTGGGCGACATAGCGGATGAAAGTCTTGCCCATCTTTGATCGGTGCCGGCGACGATGGCGCCCGTGGGCGTCGTTCTCCTCCTTGGAGGTGTTGTTGAAGCATGTCAACATCTCCCTACCTCTCTGGGACTGGTGGATGTCTCCGGGTGAAAGCCAAAATTCAGTTGGAT
>NW_025305503.1:0-776 GCF_018294505.1 Triticum aestivum
AAATGGGGCTCGATGCCCAGAAAAAGCTCGCAAAGAGCTACATAGCCCACAATATGCAGGATCGAGGCAGGCGTGAGGTGATGGAGCTGGAGTCCTTAGAACTCCAGGAGCCCGCGGAGGAATGGATGTACAGGAAATCCGAGCCCCCTTATCAGATAGGGGACAAAGCATACCCGCTCCCCTTTGTTGGGATTAGGGGTAACCTCCGCTTGCTTCCCACCTTTGTAGGTGGCGAGCCCGGCTCGAACCGGAACCATGAAGGCCGGAGGGAGATATCCCCCCATTTGGAGCTTTACCAGCTCATTGTGCGCAACAGAGCATCTCCTCCAATCTCCTGGCAAAGGGCTGGGAGCGCGAGAAGAGGAGCCGCGTTGACGGTCCATGATGGAATGGATTCTTGGTCGAAAGCGCTCCGGTGAGTATTTGCGAGGGGAAGATGGTGATTTGGATCTGGATTCTTGCCTCCCTTATAGGCGGATTGTTCGCACATCTAGGGGGTAAAACATAAAAGACACCCTGGCTTTTCACATTCGCACAACGCGTGGAAGAAGACCATTATTGGGCATGGAAGCCAAGACGCGCAACATTGATGAGGAGGCCGGACACTGTTCGGCAGGTACATGGAACTTAAGGGAGAACCCGCCTTGCAACGCCGAAGACTACATGCATGCTGGACTTATCTCATTGAAGCCTGGTTCGGGGGCTACTGAGGGAGTCCTGGATTAGGGGGTGTCTGGATGGCCGGACTACCATCATCAGCCGGACTATCATTTGCC
>NW_025305504.1:0-776 GCF_018294505.1 Triticum aestivum
AGGCGGACCAATAGGCAGAGTTCTCGTCCATCGGCGGTTACCGGAATGTCATCAACAATAGTATCAGGGTCTTACTGACAAAGTTGTACACCGAGGTGTTTACATAAGCAGGGAAATATTACTGCTTAAGTCATAAAGATCACAAGAAAGGGTAAACAAAACAATGGAAAGGATAATATGATTATCAAATTAAACAGAACAATGGAAAGGAAATGTGTTTACACACGTATTTCAGGGGTATATCCTTCCCAAGGACAAAAAGAGCATGATATCCATGACAGGATAGAAGTAGAAAACCATTTAGGTAAGGGGAGAGGAATTTCATGACATTACCCCAAACAGCGGTGTTTGGATAATTGAGCTGGAAACATTTAGCATTGGGCTTCAAAGGTTCTTGTTGAAAATCGGAGTACCATAGACATGCTTCGAGATAGCATTGACATGGCCATCAAGTAAGCGTCGGAATTTGGATGCACAAAGGATCCATCAGGAACAACTTATAGAATAAGTCTTACGATTTCCTCATGGAAGAATCGCTAACCTTGCTAAAAAGGAAACTATAACAATAGGTCCTCCCGCCAGGTGTACTAGGCATGACATCACCTTACCGGGTTATATAAAGGCAAATGTTATAACTCTTGGAATATGTTCCAACCATCATATCTGACCGAGATTCAAATCTGATTGGTGTCAGGATACCTCAGACTTAGGATGTCTGAGAAGAAAAGGTGCAACACAAATTGTTGAGATGACATTGTAAGATTTTTGGGATTTGA
>NW_025305505.1:0-776 GCF_018294505.1 Triticum aestivum
TTTTTTTTTGACTGCCCGGACCCAAAAACTGGAAACGGGTCAAAAAAAACTTCCTATAATGGCACCTGTCTCAAAACACTCAGAAACACCTAAAAAGAGGATAGCCAGAAATTTTTTCGAAAAATGCGTTTTCAAAAAATTTTGGGCCTAAACGGAGGGTGGTTTCCGGACTCTTTTTTTTTCCGAGACCTACTCCGGCAAGGAAACACGAATCGGAATCTAGATGGATCTCGAAAACAAACCTAATATGACAAGAACTCGGATTGGTGGTGGATATATGGTAGTAGATGGCAGCGGTGGTGGTATATGACAGCGGTGGTGGTATATGGATACGGATTCGAAGCAGTGGCGGATAAGCGGCGGTGGTAGATGGCAGGGGCGATGATGATGGTGCGGCAGCGGCGTGACAACTTATGACCAGAACTCGAAACTCTAAAAGACTAGACTCTAAGACCAGCAACTAGACACGACGATGCAACCGCAAATTCAACAAAGCAAATCCCTAAAAAGATTATGCAAAGGCTCAGATTGGTTCGGATATGATGAACTAACCCTAATTTTTTTGTGGCTTTTTCGTGGACTGTAGGTATGAAGAACAGACTCGATCTAAACTACGAAAAACTGTAAAATCTCACCGAGCAACCTGGAAATCTGATACCACTTGATAGAGGCAAAGGTGTCCCGTCTTTCCATGAGATGATGGATATTACTTTGGTGGAAGTCGACTTTGACGATCCGACTACGAACGTGCGAGGACGTCGCGCCTTAGCAATCGC
>NW_025305506.1:0-776 GCF_018294505.1 Triticum aestivum
CGATGGTCTTGAAGTGTTTTTGTTGTATGTTTGGTGCTTGTGATTTGACTATGAAGTATGTCAGTTATTAAAAGAGCAAATCCAGCATGCTACTACATGGTCCGAGAATGTTTATACTGAAAATTAGCTATCTCAGGTGTCTAGCTTATCTTTGGGAAACTCTTCTTGTCTGTAGCTTTGAAGACGTGTTGCCTTGTTTAGTGGATTCTTTGTTGATGAAATGTCTTGAAGGTCCAATAAAAAGCATTCATTGTTATTCTTCATCCACATAATTAACCTACTACTAACATGGAAGGATTGGTGAAGTGCTCTGGTGTACGCTTTTGGATGCCAAGAACATACATGAACTGGATGCCAGTTAACAATACATTGTCTCTAATCCTCTTACAAACTGGATTACCAGTTAATAGTCCCCAATTAATAGTATTTAATTAGCATATTAGTAGCCTTTTCTTTTCTTCAACATTTATTATAATTAAATTTATTTCATTGTATAAACTCTAAAGGGAGAAAAACAAGGGTCGTGCCATGATTTAAAAAAAAAGAACAACATCTGTAGTAGTTCTATTAAGTTTCTCCACAAGGAAAATCAATTTGCTTGTTGTGACCGAACTATATTATGAATTACCAAGTTCATGCATGACCTATCAAGTACTAGTCATTTGTACGTGCTTTGCACGTGAGACTTTTATGTATAAGCAGAATATTAAAACATTGAAATTAAAAGTAAAGCGCATATACCATGATAAATTTATATTGAATATTTTGACAGAAAA
>NW_025305507.1:0-776 GCF_018294505.1 Triticum aestivum
CGGGCTCGGGGGTGGGGATGGCCTGCCCTTCGGCAGGCAACCTGTGCGAAATCTCATAAGCCAGGTACTTGGCCTCCCGCAGCTTTATCACGTCCTCCTCCGTGACGGAGGAGGGCATCCACCGGCCCTGAAGGCCGGAACCTGACATCATTGAAGGTCCGAAGCGCTCGAATCTGGAGCTCTGGGTGCTGGAACTTGGAGCGGGGAGAGGATTCGATGGAGGATTGAAGAAAAGAAACGAGCCTTGGTCCCGTTATAAAGAGGGAGAATACCAAGAGCCGTCTCCATGACCGTTTGGGACTCACCTTCGATAGAGGGGGCGGGGCGACGGGTGCGGTTGGGTTACCCACGTCCGTATTGATGAGAATCCCGGATTAAGGGGGGAACATGATCTCTGCTTCGACAAGACGTGCCAAGGAAACCGCTTCGCTAAATGCGCTGAGGTGGTAGAGTAAAAAATGATTCAAGTAATGGCTTGGTAGTGGCGTGACGTCATACCGCAAAAAACGTCAGCAGATTGAGCTTGTGTCTATATTATTCTCTCTACGATGGAATGTGGAATTTATTTTGCAGAGCCGGACACTATCCTGGTGGTCACAATCTTCTATCATTCGGAGGAGGAACCCGCCTTGCAATGCCAAGCAATACACGCGCCGGACTTATCGTCATTGAAGCCTGGTTCAGGGGCTACTGAGGGAGTCCTGGATTAGGGGGTGTCCGGATAGCCGGACTACCATCATCAGCCGAACTGTCATCGGCCGGACTATCATCATCGA
>NW_025305508.1:0-776 GCF_018294505.1 Triticum aestivum
AAAAAATACCATCGTTCCTATAACACATGTGCCCACGTCGTGCAAAAAAAACTCATGATTTTATCGCGCTCCAAGTATTATTAATATTGACGCCGCATCGTTACTGCAGAACGTCTACTACCGTGTCATCACCGTCCGTGAGGGGGGGCCACGCCCCGGAGACGCGTCCCGCCTCTTCGGACATGCCACCACACCACCCCGCATGTATGAGGGCCCGGTGCGAAGCTCTGGTAGCATTGCTACCCCCCGAGTGCCTCTGTCCCGCCTAACCCTGTAGCGTTTGACCACGGGATCTAGCCCTTTGACTTTGCACGGACGGGATTTGACCAGTGGACCTCCCCACCCGGTTGTGTTAGGTCAGCCCATAGGAACACTTTGGAGCAACATCCGGGCCAGACCCACAGCAAGATCCCCTCCGTGTAGACCCGACGCGTCCGTTTCCCCCCTCCAGGTAGCAGCGGCGGCGCTGTCCGTGAGGGGGGCACACCCCGGACACGCGTGCCGGGCGTTTGCAACTGCCACAACACTTCCAGACTTGTGAGAGGCCGCCTACGCAAGATTTGGCGGCATGCTAGCCCCCGGAGGCCGCCGGCCACAGCCGTAGACGCGCGAAGGGCAATCCGCATAGAGGGAATTTTTCGGATACTTCTCCATCACCAAAAATTATGAAAAAATACCATCGTTCCTATAGCACATGTGCCCACGTCGTGCAAAAAAGCTCATGATTTTATCGCGCTCCGAGTATTTAGTAATATTGACGCTGCATCATTACCACA
>NW_025305509.1:0-776 GCF_018294505.1 Triticum aestivum
GAGTCGAGATAAGGTCCTAGTCGGAGAGACCCAACTATCAGACGCAGCAAAATGTCATCTGTGAGTCTCTAGTACAACATACGTTCTATGTCCTAAGACCTGAGTTGACGCATGTACTCGGGATGGTGACAGACTTGCTTTGGGCCGACCAAACGCTACTCCGTGACTGGGTAGTTACAAAGCTAGGTTTCAGGTTTGTCCAGTCTCCCATGTTGTGAGACATGGTCGAGCAAGATGGGATTTGCCCCTCCGATCAGGAGAGATATACTCTGGGCCCCTCGTGTGATCCGACCAGGTTCAGCATGGCCATCCGACAAGGATTATGAGATAATACGGATAGTGGTTGGTATCATTGGAATGAGAAAAGGTCGGGCTAGCACAAGGATGACAATCTCACCTTGAGCCTGACAACATATATCGTGAGGCAAAGGGAACAGAAGTGTGACACATTGTACAGGTTCGCCTAACCAGGTTCATATTCTGCTTGGTGGTCGGCACGCCTTGCTAGAGGCCGCTACCAACTGTGCAGGTCGGATGTTATCCGAATTGTGACCAAGCGACTTGAACCTAAGGGGTCGCGCTCTTAAGGGAAGGAACCTACGAGGTCGGTTGATAGGACACTGGTCGGATGTGATCCGAACTAGACTTGGAACGCGACCGAGTAGACTTTGGGCTTTAGGGTCCGTGCGAGGCCCAAGTGTTGAGCCTGCGACGGACGCCTATATAAAGTGGAGTTGCGGCACACTCATGCGGTTGATCGCTTCGGCGCTGCGGCT
>NW_025305510.1:0-776 GCF_018294505.1 Triticum aestivum
GGGGGGGCTGGCCCCACCTGTCATCGACCCAGAGAGGGGGGGGTCCCGCCGTGGTCAACGTGGTCAGACCCACCGGCGGCTTGACGCCGGCGAGGCCAGACGCGGTGGTGCGCGTCGGAAACCAACTACAGGGGCTCTTTTGGCGCGCAGGGAGCAGCTACGGGGAGAGGGTGGAGTGGCGCATCCAACGGTGGCGGTGGCGGAGGCTGGGGTGGCCGGAGCTGCCGGCGGCGACCTCTTTTGCGGCTGCCGGAGCTCGGGTGGGTGCGGGATTAGTGCTGCGGCTTGCAAACAAGCTAGCTGCCACGCTAGCGTTGCTCCACGGGTCGTTGCGAGTGCAACGGACGCACGCGCGGGGCCATTTGGTCACCGGGGCTTCGCCGGCGACGAGCCCGTGCGGCGGAGCGTTTCGGCTCCGGTGGAGGGAGCGGCCAGGGGGCGAATTAGTCAACGAGGCATGGGGAAAATGATGCAGCGGCTCACCGCGGTTCTTCTGGTGCTGCTGGCGAGGCAGGGGAGGCACGGGGTCCGGCGAATCGACGGAGGGGAGCTTCGGTGGCCGGCGACGGAACGGCGATGGTGGTGGCGTTGCAGGGCTTCCAGAGGGCCGTGGGTCAGTGGGGAGGAAGGAGGGGGTCGAGGCGGAGCTCGTGGGTGTGTCGGAGAGGCTAGGGGTGGCCGGTGGCCACGAGAGAGCTCGTCGGCGGCGGCGGGTGTGTTCGGTGGCTGCGCGCGAGAGAGCCAGAGGAGGAGAGGAGCTCGGGGAGAGAGTGAGA
>NW_025305511.1:0-776 GCF_018294505.1 Triticum aestivum
CCGAATTGATTTCGACGATTAACGAACCCTGGGGTACGTTTACGTGTCGGTCATTAACACTCACAGTGTTGGCCAATTCTGGCCCGTTTCATGGACTATTACTCACTGTTTTGGGGTCCCGGAGTGATTTCCAGGATTAACGAACCCTGCGGTGCGTTTACGTGTCGGTCATCAACAATCACAATTTTGGCCGATTCTGGCCCGTTTCAGGGACTATTACTCACTGTTTTGGGGTCCCAGAGTGATTTCCACGATTAACGAACGCCGGGATGTGTTTATGTGTCAGTCATCAACACTCACAGTTTTTGACGATTCTGGCCCATTTCATGGACTATTACTCACTGTTTTGAGGTTCGGGAGTGATTTCCACGATTAACGAACGCTGGGATGTGTTTATGTGTTGGTCATCCAAAATCGCAATTTTGGCCGATTCTGGTCCGTTTCACGGACTATTACTCACTGTTTTGTGGTCCTAGAGTGATTTCCATGATTAACGAACCCTGGGATGTGTTTACGTGTCGGTCATAAACACTCGCAGTTTTGGCCGAGTCTGACCCGTTACATGGACTATTACTGAACGTTTTGGGGTCCCGAATTGATTTCCATAGTTATTGAACCCCAAGGTGCGCTAATGTGTCGGTCATCAACAATCGCAATTTTGGCCCGTTTCACGGACTATTACTCACTGTTTTGGGGTCCCGGAGTGATTTACACGATTAACGAACCCTGCGGTGCGTTTACGTGTCGGTCATCAACACTCGCAATTTTGGCCGATT
>NW_025305512.1:0-776 GCF_018294505.1 Triticum aestivum
ATGACCGACACATAAGCGCACCTTGGGGTTAAACAACTATGGCAATCGCTTCGGGAGCCAAAAACGGTGAGTAATAGTCCAAGAAATGGGCCAGAATCGGCCAAAACTGCGAGTGTTGATGACCGACACGTAAACGCACCCCAGGTTTCGTTAATCGTGGAAATCACTCTGGGACCCCAAATCAGTGAGTAATAATCCACGAAACGGGCCAGAATTGGCCAAAACTGTGAGTGTTGATGACCGACACATATGCGCACCTTGGGGTTCAACAACTATGGAAATCACCCCGAGACCCCAAAATAGTGAGTAATAGTCCACGAAGCGGACCAGAATCGGCAAAACTGTGAGTGTTGATGACCGACACATAAGCGCACCTTGGGGTTAAACAACTACGGAAATCGCTTCGGGACCCAAAAACGGTGAGTAATAGTTCAAGAAACGGGCCAGAGTCGGCCAAACTATGAGTGTTGATGACCGACACATAAGCGCACGTTGGTGTTCAACAACTATGGAAATGGCTTCGGGACCCCAAAAAAGTGAGTAATAGTTCATGAAACGGGCCAGAATCGGCCAAAACTGTGAGTGTTGATGACCGACACATAAGCGCAACTTGGGGTTCAACAACTTTGGAAATCGCTCCGAGACCACACAACGGTGAGTAATAGTCCAGAATCGGCCAAAACTGTGATTGTTGATGACCGACACGTAAGCACACCTTGGGGGTTCAACAACCATGGAAATTGCTTCGGGACCCCAAAACGGTGAGTAATAGTCCA
>NW_025305513.1:0-776 GCF_018294505.1 Triticum aestivum
AGCTAAGCCCCTGCTGGGAGGGTCGCTCTCCACTCGGTAGGATTTTTCACACTTAGGCGAGTACTGGACTGCAGCTAAGCCCCCGAGTGGGAGGCTGGCTCAATACTCGGTAGGATTTTCAAACACTTAGGCGAGTACTCGACTGCAGCTAAGCCCCCGAGTGGGAGGCTGGCTCACCATTCGGTAGGATTTTCATACACATAGGTGAGTACTGGACTGGAGCTAAGCCCCCGAGTGGGAGGCTGGCTCACCACTCGGTAGGATTTTCAAACACTTTGGCGAGTACTGGACTGCAGCTAAGCCTCCGAGTCGGAGGCTGGCTTACTACTCGGTAGGATTATCAAACACTTAGGCGAGTACTGGACTGCAGCTAAGCCCTCGAGTGGGAGGGTCGCTCTCCACTCGGTAGGATTTTCAAATACTTAGGCAAGTACTGGACTATAGCTAAGCCCCCGAGTGGGAGGGTCGCTCTCCACTCGGTAGGATTTTCAAACACTTAGGCGAGTACTGGACTGCAACTAAGCCCCCGAGTGGGGGGCTGGCTCACCACTCGGTAGGATTTTCAAACACTTAGGCGAGTACTGGACTGCAGCTAAGCCCCCGAGTGGGAGGCTGGCTCACCACTCGGTAGGATTTTCAAACACTTAGGCGAGTACTGGACTGCAGCTAAGCCCCCGAGTGGGAGGGTCGTTGTCCACTCGATAGGATTTTCAAACACTTAGGCGAGTACTGGACTGCAGCTAAGCCCCCGAGTGGGAGGCTGGCTCACCACTCGG
>NW_025305514.1:0-776 GCF_018294505.1 Triticum aestivum
TTTGTAACAAACGAGTTTCCGTATGAAATCCTGATACTTTGAAAGAGATTGTCCGTTTTGTACACGAAGTGCATCCAGTTTTTGCCGTAACCCTCTCAACTATCTTGCACATGCTATGTGGATGAAATGATGATACCATGCCAACTTTCAACCTTTTAAGAGTTCATTTCAAATGCTTTCCAATTTTATGGTATTATAGCTCAAAATAATTAGTAAATGCATGAAAAATAACAAATGAAGTCACAAAGGATTGAAAAATGATTATGTGGCTTTGAATGGTGCATTTTGTACACACAAAAAGTCAGGAGTTCAAAAATGTTTTAAAAATGGAATCCCTTTGTAACAGACGAGTTTCCGTATGAAATCCTGATACTTTGAAAGAGATTGTCCGTATTGTACACGAAGTGCATCCAGTTTTTGCTGTAACCCTCTCAACTTTCTTGCACATGCTATGTGGATGAAATGATGATACCATGCCAACTTTCAACCTTTTCAGAGTTCATTTGAAATACTTTTCAATTTTATGGTCTTATAGCTCAAAATAATTAGTAAATGCATGAAAAATAACAAATGAAGTCAGAAAGGATTGAAAATGATGATGTGGCTTTGAATGTTGAATTTTGAACACACAAAAAGTCAGGAGTGCAAATAAGTTTTAAAAAATGAAATCCCTTTGTAACAGACGAGTTTCTGTGTGAAATCCTGATACTTTGAAAGAGATCGTCCGTTTTTAACACGAAGTGCATCCAGTTTTTGCCGTAACCCTCTCAACTTTC
>NW_025305515.1:0-776 GCF_018294505.1 Triticum aestivum
GAGAGAGAGAGAGCAGAGAGCAGAGAGAGAGAGAGAGAGAGAGCACAGAGAGAGAGAGAGAGAGAATTTTTTTAACTAGTTAATTAACAAAAAAAACGGTAAAATTTGATAATTAACAAAAACGGTAAATAACTTAGTTTAACAAAAATGGTAAATAACTTAAAACTTGATAATTAACAAAAAAACCCGTAAAATTTGATAATTAACAAAAAAAACGTATATACGGAGAGGGGCGGCGAGGGGGGCGGCGATGCGCGCGGTGTTTTTTTAGGGATCGAGAGGGGACGGCGAGGGTTATAAATGTGTTGTCCTCGCCTCCCCTCTCCGTGACACCGTCGTCTGCCGCCCCGTCTCACGCTCTACCGCGACACCCTCTCCCACCCCTTCCTCGCCCCCTCCTTTTGCCACCGCCCTTTCGCCACCGCCACCGCCACCGCCCCCCTTCTTCACTTAATTAATTTGTTTTTACTACATGTTTTCAGGACTGACATAATGGCGGACGATAGAGCTGACCCGATTATGGACAACTATGATCCGGACGGTGAAGCACATATGTTCGGCATCATAAACGGCGATATTCTATATGTGCCGACCGGAGAAGAAGAAGATGATATCTCTTCTTATCTGAACCTTGACGGTGAAGATGAAGGGCGCCGTCAGCAAGATGATGCCGAACAAACGTCGATAAACGACGATCTTCAAATGGAAGTAGCAACCACCTCCGGCGCCGAGGTATATATATACATTGAGCCTCTGGTGATACAAACTAACTGATT
>NW_025305516.1:0-775 GCF_018294505.1 Triticum aestivum
TTTGCCGTCACCCTCTCAACTTTCTTGCACAAGCTATGTGGATGAAATGATGATATCATGCCAACTTTCAACCTTTTCAGAGTTCATTTGAAATGCTTTTCAATTTTAGGGTCTTATAGCTCAAAATAATTAGTAAATGCATGAAAAATAACAAATGAAGTCAGAAAGGATTGAAAAATGATGATGTGGCTTTGAATGGTGCATTTTGAACACACAAAAAGTCAGGAGTTCAAATAAGTTTTGAAAAATGAAATCCAGGAGTTCAAATAAGTCAGGAGTTCAAATAAGTTCAAATAAGTCAGGAGTTTCCGGATGAAATCCTGATACTTTGAAAGAGATTGTCCGTTTTGTACACGAAGTGCATCCAGTTTTTGCCGTCACCCTCTCAACTTTCTTGCACATGCTATGTGGATGAAATGATGATATCATGCCAACTTTCAACCTTTTCAGAGTTCATTTGAAATGCTTTTCAATTATAGGGTCTGATAGCTCAAAATAATTAGTAAATGCATGAAAAATAACAAATGAAGTCAGAAAGGATTGAAAAATGATGATGTGGCTTTGAATGGTGCGATTTGAACACGCAAAAAGTCAGGAGTTCAAATAAGTTTTGAAAAATGAAATCCCTTTGTAACAGACGAGTTTCCGGATGAAATCCTGATACTTTGAAAGAGATTGTCCGTTTTGTACACGAAGTGCATCCAGTTTTTGCCGTAACCCTCTCAACTTTCTTGCACATGCTATGTGGATGAAATGATGATATCATGCCAACTTT
>NW_025305517.1:0-775 GCF_018294505.1 Triticum aestivum
TGTGTTACAAAGGGATTTCATTTTTTAAACCTTATTTGAACTCCTGACTTTTTGTGTGTTCAAAATGCACCATTCAAAGCCACATCATCATTTTTCAATCCTTTCTGACTTCATTTGTTATTTTTCATGCATTTACTAATTATTTTGAGCTATAAGACCCTAAAATTGAAAAACATTTCAAATGAACTCTGAAAAGGTTGAAAGTTGGCATGATATCATCATTTCATCCACATAGCATATGCAAGAAAGTTGAGAGGGTTACGGCAAAAACTGGATGCACTTCGTGTACAAAACGGACAATCTCTTTCAAAGTATCGGGATTTCATCCGGAAACTCGTGTGTTACAAAGGGATTTCATTTTTTAAACCTTATTTGAACTCCTGTCTTTTTGTGTGTTCAAAATGCACCATTCAAAGCCACATCATCATTTTTCAATCCTTTCTGACTTCATTTTTTATTTTTCATGCATTTACTAATTATTTTGAGCTATAAGACCCTAAAATTGAAAAGCATTTCAAATGAACTCTGAAAAGGTTGAAAGTTGGCATGATATCATCATTTCATCCACATAGCATGTGCAAGAAAGTTGAGAGGGTTACGGCAAAAACTGGATGCACTTCGTGTACAAAACGGACAATCTCTTTCAAAGTATCGGGATTTCATCCGGAAACTCGTGTGTTACAAAGGGATTTCATTTTTTAAACCTTATTTGAACTCCTGACTTTTTGTGTGTTCAAAATGCACCATTCAAAGCCACATCATCATTTTTCAATCC
>NW_025305518.1:0-775 GCF_018294505.1 Triticum aestivum
CCACCTGGCCAACCAGGCCGGCCCAGCCGCCCCTTACTAACCCCCCTCACCCCGTGACCTAACCGAGCCCCTCACCCCACGATCCCCACTCGCCTTATGCGCCGCCACCCACAGGGGCGCTCCCGCGCACGCATGAGTCCTCGAGGGAGAGGAGCTCCCTCGTGCCCGACGACCATGCCCCCGTGCCCCCGACGCTCCTCGTCGGGCCTCCTCCCCGCCGCCCATCTCCGGCTCACCTCCCCTCTCGCTCCTCTTTCCTGACCCGATCTGGATCAGGAAAGGGCAACGAGCCCGACGCCGCCCCGCCTCTGAAGCCGCTAGACCTCGCCACCACCTTGCCCCGAAGTCACCCCGCCTCCCTGACGCCGACGTCCTGGTGTGCTCCATCGCCGGCCTGCCTCCTCCCCACGCCGGACCTCCTCGTCCTCCTCCCCGAGTCGCTCCTCGCGCACCGTTGCCAAGTCCCTACAAACCCGATGTGAGCGCGCGCCCTTCCCCCTCTCTCCCTCTCGCGCGACCTCCCCTCGCGGCGCACACGGCACCCGCGCGCCGCGCCCCGGCTCGCGATGGCCGCGTCGACACCGCCGCCCCGCGTCGCCCTGCCTGAACCTCGCGCACCGCCTCCCCCGCGTGTGGCCTCACTTCCCTTTGCCGCTGCTCACCCGTCGTCGCCCGCGGCTGGCCTCGCCCAGTCCCGCACCTGCCGCGCCCTACCAGTGGCTCGGGCCGCCGGCGCCGGTGTGCGTCGTGCGTGCCCAGCGCCCTCTCGGGCTCG
>NW_025305519.1:0-775 GCF_018294505.1 Triticum aestivum
GAACCGGGACCAAAGGCCAATTTTCAGCAGCCCAAAGGGCGGGAAGCGGCGGCCTTTGGTCCCGGTTGGTGGAACCAACCGGGACTAAAGGGGGGCATTGGTCACGGTTGGTGCCACGAACCGGGACCAATGCCCCCTTTAGTCCCGGTTGGTGCCACCAACCGGGACCAATGGCCTTTGCTGCCCCGAGCCCAAAAGTTTAGTCCCACATCGCTAGCTGAAGGGCGCCGGCACTGGTTTATAAGCGCTGGTGTGCCTACCCATTCGAGCTCCTCTCTAATGCAGGCTTTCGGGCCTAAACTTGCTACTGCCTGTGGGCCTATTGGGCCTTCTACGGGCCTGAATCCTGGCCCATGTAGGGTTTCTAGTCGTATTCAGGCCGTGGAGGCCCAGTAGGAGGCATTTTTTTGGTTTTTTCTTTTTTATTTCTATACTTTTTTGGTTTTTTATTTTTTTATTTCTACTTACAACTAAATACTTACAGTTTTTTAGTGATTTCTTTTTGCTTTTAGGTCACAAAAATTATAAACTTTCTGTTAGTGCCATTAGTTTTAAATTTTAAATAGTTTAAATTTGAATTTTTAAAAATTCGTGTGAATCGCTAGTTTATGAATAACTTTACTATAAAAATAGAATTTTTTTTCTATTTATTTTTTTATTTCTACTTAAAACTAAATACTTACAGTTTTTTAGTGATTTCTTTTTGCTTTTAGGTCACAAAAATTACAAACTTTCTGTTAGTGCCATTAGTTTTAAATTTTACATAGTTTAAATT
>NW_025305520.1:0-775 GCF_018294505.1 Triticum aestivum
AGCTGGGAGGGGCAAGGATAAGGGACGAAGACCGGGGTAACATGTCGGATGCGATCATACCAGCACTAAAGCACCGGATCCCATCAGAACTCCGAAGTTAAGCGTGCTTGGGCGAGAGTAGTACTAGGATGGGTGACCTCCTGGGAAGTCCTCGTGTTGCATTCCCTTTTTAATTTTTTTTCGCGCCGCTTGCAAAACAAAACGCACGTGTAAGTAATATATTTACCGTGTTTTATTATTTTGCACGAGCGCGGTAAGTCATAGCTGGGTGCTCACGATTCACGGGTCCAGCGTCGGCGTTGTGGCGCGGCAAGCGTGCACTGGTGCGGTTGAGAGGGAGGGGTGGAAACCGCGTTAAACTCGTCTCCGTATTTGAGAGGGAGAGGCCAAAGCAATGTACAATCGTCTTTGTAGTGGAGCTGGGAGGGGCAAGGATAAGGGACGAAGACCGGGGTAACATGTCGGATGTGATCATACCAGCACTAAAGCACCGGATCCCATCAGAACTCCGAAGTTAAGCGTGCTTGGGCGAGAGTAGTACTAGGATGGGTGACCTCCTGGGAAGTCCTCGTGTTGCATTCCCTTTTTAATTTTTTTCGCGCCGCTTGCAAAACAAAACGCATGTGTAAGTAATATATTTACCGTGTTTTATTATTTTGCACGAGTGCGGTAAGTCATAGCTGGGTGCTCACGATTCACGGGTCCAGCGTCGGCGTTGTGGCGCGGCAAGCGTGCACTGGTGCGGTTGAGAGGGAGGGGTGGAAACCGCGTTAAA
>NW_025305521.1:0-775 GCF_018294505.1 Triticum aestivum
TTTTTCAAAATTTTCTTGCATACACATGTTTTGCACATGTGGGTGACGATGTACAAGAAAATTTGGGTGATTTGGAGGTGGTGGAAAAATTCACGTTTTTTCAAAAACTGACTTAAGTTAAAAGATCAAATGGTCCCTCCGGGAATGCGGGCATTTTTTCGACCACCTCCAAATCACCTCACTTTTGGCACACATGATCTCTTCCACAAACAAAACTAGGTTTCCAAGTTTTTGTATTTTTTTGAATTTTTTTGAATTTATAATGCCCTCTAGACTATCTGCTGAAAACATCGGTCTATGCCTCAAGGGGGCATAGTAAAATAATTTTTTTTCAAAATTTTCTTGCATACACATGTTTTGTACATGTGGGTCACCATGTACACGAAAATTTGGGTGATTTGGAGGTGGTGGAAAAATTCATGTTTTTTCAAAAACTGGCTTAAGTTAAGACCAAAATGGTCCCTACGGGAATGCGGGCATTTTTTCGACCACCTCCAAATCACCTCAGTTTTGGCACACATGATCTCTTCCACAAACAAAACTAGGTTTCCGAGTTTTTGTATTTTTTTTTAATTTTTTTGAATTTATAATGCCCTCTAGACTGACTGTTGAAAACATCGGTCATGCCTCAAGGGGGCATTGTAAAATACTTTTTTTCAAAATTTTCCTGCATACACATGTTTTGCACATGTGGGTGACCATGTACAAGAAAATTTGGGTGATTTGGAGGTGGTGGAGAAATTCACGTTTTTTCAAAAACTGGCTTAAGTTAAAA
>NW_025305522.1:0-775 GCF_018294505.1 Triticum aestivum
TCAACAACTATGGAAATCGCTACGGGACCCCAAAACGCTGAGTAATAGTGCACGGAACGGACTTGAATCGGCCGAATATGTGAGTGTTGATGACCGACACGTAAACGCACCCCGGGGTTAGTCAATCATAGAAATGACTCCAAGACCCCAAAATAGAGTAATAGTCCAAGAAACAGGCTAGAATCGGCCCAAACTATGGTTGTTGATAACCGACACGTAAGCGCACCTTGGAGTTCGACAACCATGGAAATCTCTTTGGGACCCCAAAACGGTGAGTTATAGTCCATGAAACGGGCCAGAATCGGCCAAAACTGCGAGTGTTGATGACCAACACGTAAGCACACCTTGGGGTTCAACAACTATGGAAATCTCTTTGGGACCCCAAAACGGTTAGTAATAGTCCACGAAGCAGGTCAGAATTGAACAAAACTATGAGTGTTGACGACGGTCACATAAACGCACCCTAGAGTTCATCAATCGTGGAAATCGCTTTGGGTCCCCAAAACGCTGTGTAATAGTGCACAGAACGTATTAGAATAGGCCGAATATGTGAGTGTTGATGACCGACACGTAAACGCACCCCGGGGTTCGTCAATCATGGAAATGACTCCGAGACCCCAAAATAGAGTAATAGTCCAAGAAACGGGCCAGAATCGACCCAAACTGTGATTGTTGACGACTTACACGTAAGTGCACCTTGGAGTTTGACAACCATGGAAATCGCTTTGGGACCCGAAAACGGTGAGTAATAGTCCATGAAACGGGCCAGAATCGG
>NW_025305523.1:0-775 GCF_018294505.1 Triticum aestivum
ATGCAAATTATCCGATGATATGCTTAGTGAATCCGATGATATGCTTAGTGTAGAGTCCAATGATATGCTTTGTGGAATCTAGTCGATGATATGCTTTAGTGTAGAGTACACTATGGAGGTCGAGAAAGGACGCAATATGTCGCAGATTGGAGGAGATGGATGGGCCCGTTTCCTCACCCGCATGCGTCTTACTGGTGGTGAGTTGATCAGCTTCTCCTTCAGAGCAGAAAGACCTAAGCTGGCTGTCATTTATCTCAACCTGGTGGAAGATGATGAAGATGACGAAGATGATGAAGATAATGAGGACCCACTCGATGAAGATGATGAGAACCCACTTCATGAAGCCATCGTAGCTCAAAGAATGAGGCTGAGCGAGAAGGAGGTGTGCAACCTACGGGACATAATTCCGCCACATGATGACTTTGTCGGGGTGCCATTCGTGACCCGCCTGACAAGTACCATGGTTGATCGGCATGAAATGGTATGTTATACTGACTGTAGTAATTTGAATATATATATATATATATATATATATATATATATATATATATATATATATATATATATATATATATGTTTTATTGTTATACTTACAAATGCAAATTATCCGATGATATGCTTAGTGAATCCGATGATATGCTTAGTGTAGAGTCCAATGATATGCTTTGTGGAATCTAGTCGATGATATGCTTTACTGTAGAGTACACTATGGAGGTCGAGAAAGGACGCAATATGTCGCAGATTGGAGGAGATGGATGGGCCCGTTTCCTCACCC
>NW_025305524.1:0-775 GCF_018294505.1 Triticum aestivum
TTTAGAAAGCTAAATGACCGTGAATTTGAAAATCACTACAAAATGGACTCTGAAAATGTTGAAACTTGGCATGGTATCATCATTTCACCTGAAGAGCATGTGAAAAAGAGTAGAGAGGGTTACGGCAAAAACTGGACGCACTTCGTGTATAAACTGGACAGTCTCTTTCGGAGTATCAGGGTTTCGGACAAGAACTCATCTGTTACACGGGCACTTCATTTTTTTAAACTTATTTGAACTCCAGACTTTTCTTCCGTTCCATATGGACCATTCAAAGCGACGTCATCAAGTTTTATCACTTTAGGACATCATTTGCTATTTTTCAGTCATTTACCGATTTGTTTAGAGAGCTAAATGACCGTGAAATTGAAAATCACTACAAAATGAACTCTTAAAATGTTGAAACTTGGCGTGGTATCTTCATTTCGCCCACATAGCATGTGGAAAAGAGTAGAGAGGGTTACGGCAAAAACTGGATGCACTGCGTGTACAAACTGGACAATATCTTTCGGAGTATCAGGGTTTCAGACGAGAACTCATCTGTTACATGGGCACTTCATTTTTTAAACTTATTAGGACTCCAGACTTTTTTTGCGTTCCGAATGCACCATTCAAAGCGAATTCATCAATTTTCAACACTTTCTGACATCATTTGCTATTTTTCAGTCATTTACCGATTTGTTTAGAGAGCTAAATGACCGTGAAATTGAAAATCACTACAAAATGAACTCTTAAAATGTTGAAACTTGGCGTGGTATCTTCATTTCACCCACAT
>NW_025305525.1:0-775 GCF_018294505.1 Triticum aestivum
GGGCGAGGAGAGTGGGCGGCGACAGGGGGCGGGGGAGAACGCGGCGGCGGCGCGGGTGTGGAGGCGCACGGCGGCGGCGACGAGAGGCGCGGGTCGATTTGCGGGCGAGTGAGTGGTGGAGATGGGCCAGCTGAGGATAAGGACGAGCTATGCCGACGGCGCATAGTTATATTTTTTATTTTTTTAATGTTTTTAATAGCTTATATTTTTTCTTCTTTCTGTTTTTTTATTTCATATAAATTTTTGATGTTTTTATAGTCATCAGTTATATTTTTACACATAGAGGGGAGGTGAAGGCGCCATGTGGCTTTTTTTTGCAACAACTTTTATACATGTTTAACATTTTTAAAAAAATATTATTAACTGTCTTCAAATATATTTTTAGTGTATATTATTTTCATACGCATTGGAAAGTTTTGTTTACATATAAAATGAGGGACCGACGCGTCCGTTTCCCCCCTCCAGGTCCTGGCGGCGGCGCCGTCCGTGACGGGGGCCACACCCCGGAGATGCGTGCCGCCTCTTCGGACTGCCACAACACCACCCCGCATGTATGAGGGCCCGGTACGACGCTCCGGTGGCATTGCTACCCCCCCCCCCAGGGTCCCCGTCCCGGCTAACCCTGTAGCGTTTGACCACGGGATCTAGCCCTTTGACTTTGCACGGACGGGCTTTGACCAGTGGACCTCTCCACCCGGTTGTGTCGGGTCGGCCCAGAGGGACACCAGGGGACAACATCCGGGCCAAACCCACAGCTACATCCACTCCATGTAGA
>NW_025305526.1:0-775 GCF_018294505.1 Triticum aestivum
CTGGTCTCGCCCGAGGCCAGCGCCCGGGTTGGCCCATTCGGGCGCCCGCGGCCACGCCCGCTAGCGCCCCGCCCGGTTGGCCCCCTGTGCCTATGACAGGAGGGCCCTACACCACAGGAATGATTAAAAAAATATAAATAAATAAATAAATAAATTAATAATTAATTAATTAAGTAATTACTTAAGTTAATTAATTCGGGTTAATTAATTCAATTAACTAATTAAGTTATAGTTAAGTTAACCTAATCCTAATTAACTTAATTAGAGGATGACAGGTGGGTCCCCCTGGACCCACATGTCAGGTTGACTTGGTCAACAGTCAACATTGACTGCTGATGTCAGCATGACATCATGCTGATGTCATTAATCTGTTTTTCGAATTAATTTAAATATTTAATTAAATTCCAGAAATTAATAAATACTTTAGAAAATCATATCTTTTAATCCGTAACTCGGATTAAAATAATTTCAACATGAAAGTTGCTCAGAACGACGAGACGAATCCGGATACGCAACCCGTTCGTCCGCCACACACCCCTAACATATCAAACTCGCAACTTTCCCCCTCCGGCTCCTCTGCCCGGAAACACGAAACACCGGGGATATTTTCCCGGATGTTTCCCCCCTTAACCGGTATCACCTACTACCGCGTTAGGGCACACCGAACACCGCGTATTGCCTTGTTATATTTTGTGATGCTTTGTTTGCTCTGTATTCATTATTTCTTCCCCCTCTTCTATCCGGTAGACTACGAGACTGACGCTGCTGCTGACCA
>NW_025305527.1:0-775 GCF_018294505.1 Triticum aestivum
TACTCACTTTTTTGGGGGCCCGGAGTGATTTCCACGATTTACGAACCCTGGGGTGCGTTTACGTGTCGGTCATCAACACTCGCGGTTTTTGTCGATTCTGACCCGTTTCATGGACTATTACTCACCGTTTTGGGGTCCCGAAGTGATTTCCATGCTTGTTGAAAAACAAGGTGCGCTTAAGTGTTGGTCATCGACACTGACAGTTTTGGCCGATTCTGGCCCGTTTCGTGGACTATTACTAACTGTTTTGGGGTCCCGGAGTGACTTCCACGATTAACGAACCCCGGGGTGCATTTACGTGTCGGTGATCAACACTCGCGGTTTTTGTCGATTCTGACCCGTTTCGTGGTCTATTACTCATCGTTTTGGGGTCCCGAAGTGATTTCCATGCTTGTTGAACAACAAGGTGCGCTTACGTGTAGGTCATCAACATTGACAGTTTTGGCCGATTCTGGCCCGTTTCGTGGACTATCACTCACTATTTGGGGGTCTCGCAGTGACTTCCATGATTAACGAACCCTAGGGTGCGTTTACGTGTTGGTCATCAACACTCACAGTTTTGGCCGATTCTAGCCCGTTTCATGGACTGCTACTCACTGTTTTGGGGTCCCGGAGTGATTTCCATGATTAACGAACCCTGGGGTGCGTTTACGTGCCGGTCATCAACACTCGCAGTTTATGTCGATTCTGACCCGTTTCATGGACTATTACTCACCGTTTTGGGGTCACAAAGTGATTTCCATGCTTGTTGAACTCCAAGGTGTGCTTACGTGTC
>NW_025305528.1:0-775 GCF_018294505.1 Triticum aestivum
GGTAAACGGGAGTTGCATAATTCTCATAGTTACAGGAACATGTATAAGTCATGAAGAAAGAAATAGCAGAATACTAAACGATCAAGTGCTAAGCTAATGGGATGGGTCATGTCAATCACATTATTCTCCTAATGATGTGACCTCATTAATCAAATGACAACACATGTCTATGGTTAGGAAACATAACCATCTTTGATTAATGAGCTAGTCAAGTAGAGGCATACTAGTGACTATATGTTTGTCTATGTATTCACACATGTATCATGTTTCCGGTTAATACAATTCTAGCATGAATAATAAACATTTATCATGATATAAGGAAATAAATAATAACTTTATTATTGCCTCTAGGGCATATTTCCTTCAGACACCACTGCCACCCTGTCTTAGCGTAACGCGAGTCGAGGCGGACGTCGTCGCGGTAGCGACGACGGACGCCGAGACGAGCACGTGAAACCACTACCACCATTTCTTAGCATAACGCGAGTCGAGGCAGACGTCGTCGCGGTAGCGACAACGGACGCCGAGACGAGCACATGACACCACTGCAACCCTGTCCTAGCGTAACGCGAGTCAAGGCGGAAGTCGTCGCAGTAGCGAGGACGGACGCCGAGACGAGCACGTGACACCACTGCCACCCTGTCTTAGCGTAACGCGAGTCAAGGCGGACGTCGTCGCGGTAGCAACGACAGACGTCGAGACAAGCACGTGACACCACTGCCACCCTGTCTTAGCGTAACTCGAGTCGAGGCGGACGTCGTCGCGGTAGCGACGA
>NW_025305529.1:0-775 GCF_018294505.1 Triticum aestivum
AGGCGAGTACTGGACTACAGCTAAGCCCCCGAGTGGGAGGGTCGCTCTCCACTCGGTAGGATTTTTCACACTTAGGCGAGTACTGGACTGCAGCTAAGCCTCCGAGTGGGAGGGTCGCTCTCCACTTGGTAGGATCTTCAAAATTAGGCGAGTACTGGACTACAGCTAAGCCCCCGAGTGGGAGGGTCGCTCTCCACTCGGTAGGATTTTTCACACGTAGGCGAGTACTGCACTGCAGCTAAGCCCCCGAGTGGGAGGCTGGCTCACCACTCGGTAGGGTTTTCAAAACTTAGGAGAGTACTGGACTGTAGCGAAGCCCCCGAGTGGGAGGCTGGCTCACCACTCGGTAGGATTTTCAAACACTTAGGCGAGTACTGGACTGCAGCTAAGCCCCCGAGTGGGAGGCTGGCTCACCACTCGGTAGGATTTTCAAACACTTAGGCGAGCACTGGACTGCAGCTAAGCTCCTGAGTGGGAGGGTTGCTCTCCACTCGGTAGGATTTTTCTCACTTAGGCGAGTACTGGACTGCACCTAAGCCTCCGAGTCGGAGGCTGGCTCACCACTCGGTAGGATTTTCAAACACTTAGGCGAGTACTGGACTGTAGCTAAGCCCCCGAGTGGGAGGCTGGCTCACCACTCGGTAGGATTTTCAAACACTTAGGCGAGTGCTGGACTACAACTAAGCCCCCGAGTGGGAGGGTCGCTCTCCACTCGGTAGGATTTTTCAAAGTTAGGCGAGTACTGGACTGCAGCTAAGACCCCGAGTGGGTGGGT
>NW_025305530.1:0-775 GCF_018294505.1 Triticum aestivum
CTTTAAACTTATTACAACTCCAGATTTTTTTGCATTCCGTACACACCATTCAAAGCGACGTCATCAATTTTCAAAACTTTCTGATATCATTTGCTAATTTTTTAGTCATTTACCGATTGTTTAGAGAGCTAAATGACCGTGAAATTGAAAATCACTACAAAATGAACTCTGAAAATGTCGAAACTTGGCATGGTATCATCATTTCACCCACGTAGTATGTGCAAAAGAGTAGAGAGGGTTACAGGAAAAACTGGACGCACTACGTGTACAAACTGGACAATCTCTTTCGAAGTATCAGGGTTTCTGACGAGAACTCATCTGTTACATGGGCACTTCATTTCTTTAAACTTATTACAACTCCAGATTTTTTTGCATTCCGTACACACCATTCAAAGCGACGTCATCAATTTTCAAAACTTTCTGACATCAATTGCTATTTTTTAGTCATTTACCGATTTGTTTAGAGAGCTAAATAACCGTCAAATTGAAAATCACTACAAAATGAACTCTGAAAATGTCGAAACTTGGCATGGTACCATCATTTCAACCACATAGTATGTGCAAAAGAGTAGAGAGGGTTACGGCAAACACTGGACGCACTTCGTGTACAAACTTGACAATCGCTTTCGGAGTATCAGGCTTTCGGACGAGAACTCATCTGTTACACTGGCACTTTATTTTTTTAAACTTATTACACCTCTAGACTTTTCTGCGTTCCGTCCTCACCATTCAAAGGGACGTCATCAATTTTCAACACTTTCTGACATCATTTGCT
>NW_025305531.1:0-775 GCF_018294505.1 Triticum aestivum
TGGCTTTGAATGGTGCATGCTGAATGCAAAAAACGTCCAGAATTGTAATAAGTTATTAAAATTTTGAATTGCCGGTGTAACAGATGAGTTTTTGTCCGAAACCCTGATACTTCGAAAGAGATTGTCCAGTTTGTACACGAAGTGCATCCAGTTTTTGCCATGACCCTCTCTACTTTTTTGCACATGCTATGCGGGTGAAATGATGATACCATGCCAAGTTTCTACCTTTTCAGAGTTCATTTGTAGAGCTTTTCAATTGCAGGGCCATTTAGCTCAAAACAAATCAGTAAATGCATTAAAAATAGCAGATTATGTCACAAAGGGTTGAAAGTTGATGACGTGGCTTTGAATGGTGCATGCTGAATGCAAAAAACGTCCAGAATTGTAATAAGTTATTAAAATTTTGAATTGCCGGTGTAACAGTGTTTTCGTCCGAAACCCTGATACTTCAAAAGAGATTGTCAAGTTTGTATGCGAAGTGCATCCAGTTTTTGGCATGACCCTCTCTACTTTTTTGCACATGCTATGCGGTTGAAATAATGATACCATGCCAAGTTTCAACCTTTTCAGAGTTCATTTGTAGAGCTTTTCAATTTCAGAGCCATTTAGCTAAAAACAAATCAGTAAATGCATGAAAAACAACAAATTATGGCGCAAACGGTTGAAAGTTGATGACGTGGCTTTGAATGGTGCATGCTGAATGCAAAAAACGCCCGGAGTTGTAATAAGTTATTAAAATTTTGAATTGTCGGTCTAACAGATGAGTTTTCGTCCG
>NW_025305532.1:0-775 GCF_018294505.1 Triticum aestivum
GCCCGTTTCATGGACTATTACTCACCGTTTTGGGGTCCCAAAGCGATTTCCATGGTTGTCGAATTCCAAGGTGCGCTTACATGTCGGTCATCAACAATCACAGTTTGGGCCGATTCTGGCCCGTTTCTTGGACTATTACTCTATTTTGGGGTCTTGGAGTCATTTCGATGATTGACGAACCCTTGGTGCGTTTACGTGTCGGTGATCAACACTCACATATTCGGCCGATTCTAGTCCGTTTTGTGCACTATCACTCAGCGTTTTGGGGACCTAGAGCAATTTCCACGATCGATGAACCCCGGGGTTCGTTTATGTGTCCGTCGTCAACACTGAGAGTTTTGGCCAATTCTGACGGGTTTCGTGGACTATTACTCGCCATTTTGGGGTCCCGAAGCGATTTCAATGGTTGTTGAACCCCAAGGTGTCCTTACGTGTTCGTCATCAACACTCGCAGTTTTGGCCGATTCTGGCCCGTTTCATGGACTATTACTCACCGTTTTGGGGTCCCAAAGCGATTTCCATGGTTGTCGAATTCCAAGGTGCGCTTACATGTCGGTCATCAACAATCACAGTTTGGGCCGATTCTGGCCCGTTTCTTGGACTATTACTCTATTTTGGGGTCTTGGAGTCATTTCGATGATTGACGAACCCTTGGTGCGTTTACGTGTCGGTGATCAACACTCACATATTCGGCCGATTCTAGTCCGTTTTGTGCACTATCACTCAGCGTTTTGGGGACCTAGAGCAATTTCCACGATCAATGAACCCCGGGGTT
>NW_025305533.1:0-775 GCF_018294505.1 Triticum aestivum
TTATTATTATATTTTTTTTAATCCCTCTTTTTTTTTGTTCTGGGGCGTGGGGCCCCAAGGTCAGTGGCTCAGGGGGAGCCCTAACGGGCGAACGGCCACGGTTCCCGGGCGTAGAGTGCAGGCGCACCCGAGCGGGCACTCGCCCGCAAAGCAGGACGAGGCCGCCGGGGCACAGACGACGGGGAAGGCCGGCGAGGTTAGGCGCGCGCCGGGCGCGGTCAGCGTCCGGCCTGGGCGAGGCAGGCAGTGACGGGCGCGGCTGCAGGTGACCAAGGACGTGGCGGGGGTGTGGGGCTACGTGCGTGGCCACAACGCGCATGGCACGGGGGCGGCGCACGGTGCGGGTTGCGGGGCGCGCGGCCTTCGGGCGCGGTCGATGTGCGGGGGGAGAGAGAGGAGGGAGGATGGGGCTCACAGTGAGCCGGACGGGGAGGCAGCGGCTCGAGGTGGCGCGGGTCGGGTGGCGCCGGCGAGGCGACGGGTGGACGACGACGGGGTCGGAGTGGAGGCAGGCCGTCGAGGAAGACGGGGCCGGTCCAGCAACAGGGTCGGGGAGGCGACGGGAGGCGTGGGGCAACGTGGCGACGACGGCGACGCAGGGGAGGACGACGGCGCTGGCGGACCAGCGAGGCGGCCTCCGGTGACGGGGTCGGGGCGGCCACGGATGGGGCGTGCGCGGAGCTCGAGGGGAGACGACCCGGTGCACGAAGGAGAGGGAGGAGGCCGGGAAGTGCGGCGCCGGTGGGGCGCCGTGGTGGCGCGGGGGCGCTGGCGT
>NW_025305534.1:0-775 GCF_018294505.1 Triticum aestivum
AACCCTCGACGACCCTGGAACCCTCGACCCCTCGGCGATCCTCTTCTTCCTCTCATGTTCGAGAGGATCGCCGAGGGGTCGGGAGGTTGCCTAGTGTCAAAGGATTCAACAAAACCATGTCTTCATCATTAGGCGAAAGTAACAGGTGCATGATGGTACGAAGCTCTCCAAAGTTATTTTGGAACGGAGTCCTAGATAGGATAATTCGCTTTTTGGTACAAAGTTCAGCAAGAACCTTCCAAATATCGTTATTTGGAAGGCCTTTGCTGAAATTCATACAAAAAGGCAAATTATCCTATCCGGGACACCATTCCAAAATAACTTTGGAGGACTTCGTCATGCCCTGGTTACTTCCGGCTAATGATGAAGCCATGGATTTCTTTAATACTTTGACACTGGGAAACCTCTCTTGACCCCTCGGCGATCCTCGACCCCTCGAACCCTCGACGACCCTGGAAACCTCGACCCCTAGACGACCCTGGAACCCTCGACCCTCGATCCCTCGACCCTCTACCCTAGTTCCCGACCCTCGACCCCTCGGCGATCCTCGACACCCTCGTTCCCGATAAAAATTAAGAAGAAGAAGAAGAAGAAGAAGAAGAAGAAGAAGAAGAAGAAGAAGAAGAAGAAGAAGAAGAAGAAGAAAGAGGAGAAGAAGAAAGGAATAGCTAGAGGAGAAGATCGAAGAAAAAAAAGAAGAAGAAAAAGAGGAGAAGAAGAAAGGAATAGTGGAGAAGAAGAAGAAAATAGAATATCTATTTTCTTCTTCTTCTCC
>NW_025305535.1:0-775 GCF_018294505.1 Triticum aestivum
AACCCCGGGGTGCGTTTACGTGACGGTCATCAACACTCGCGGTTTTTGTCGATTCTGACCCGTTTCATGGACTATTACTCACCGTTTTGGGGTCCCGAAGTGATTTCCATGCTTGTTGAACAACAAGGTGCACTTACGTGTCGGTCATTAACACTGACAATTTTGGCCGATTCTAGCTCGTTTCGTCGACTATTACTCACTGTTTTGGGGTCCCGGAGTAACTTCCACGAATAACGAACCCGGTGGTGCGTTTACATGTCGGTCATCAACACTCGCGGTTTTTGTCGATTCTATCCCGTTTCGTGGACTATTACTCACCGTTTTTGGGTCCCGAAGTGATTTCCATGCTTGTTCAACAACAAGGTGCGCTTACGTGACGGTCATCAACACTCATAGCTTTGGCTGATTCTGGCCAGTTTCGTGGACTATTACTAACCGTTTTGGGGTCCCGAAGTGATTTCCATGCTTGTTGAACCCCAAGGTGAGCTTACGTGTTGGTCATCAACACTGACAGTTTCAGCTGATTCTGGCCCGTTTCATTGACTATTACTCACTGTTTTGGGGTCCCACAGTGATTTCCATGATTAACAAACCATGGGGTGCGTTTACGTGTCGGTCATCAAGACTCGCGGTTTTTGTCGATTCTGACCCGTTTCATGGACTATTACTCACCGTTTTGGGGTCCCGAAGTGATTTCCATGCTTGTTGAACAACAAGGTGCGCTTACGTGTCGGTCATCAACACTGGCAATTTTGGCCGATTCTAGCTTGTTTCG
>NW_025305536.1:0-775 GCF_018294505.1 Triticum aestivum
GGGTGCGACCAAGCGGAGCAGGTGCGGCCTGGCGCGGCGGGCTCGGAGGTGGTAGCGGCCGAGAGCGGGCGTGAAGAGCAGCAATAGTAGCACGAGGCAGCAGCGGCGACAGCAGCACACGTAGCAGCAGTAGCGTGGCGGGAGCAATAGCTATGGTAGCGAGCGCGCGAGGCAAGGCACCGGGCGCGGTGGGGAGGCTCGGCAGTCGCGATGCAGCAGGGGCGCAGAGCGTGGCAGTGGCTGGGGATGCAAGACCATGATCACGGTGACCAAGAGTTGGGATGCGGTAGTTACAACGACCTAAGGTGCCGGATCCGAGGGGAAAGGGAGGAATGGGGGAGGACGAATCTGCTGCTCACATCGGTGTTGAGGAGCAACTCGGGGCAGCCGGAGGAGGTCGAGGGGGCTGGTGGGGCTCGGTCAACGGCGGATCGAATGTAATGCCCCGGATCCGATGCGCCAGGTGTCTTCCAGCTATTCGTCGTCATTGCCATGTCATTTGCTTGTGTGTTGCATTTTATCATGTCATCATGTGCATCTCATTTTGCATACGTGTTCATCTCATGCATCCGAGCATTTTCCCCGTTGTCCGTTTTGCAACCCGACACTCCTATGTTCCCCGGCGCCCCCTTTTGCCTCTTTTCTTGCACGGGTGTTAAACATTCTCGAAATGGACCGTGATTTGCCAAGCGGCCTTGGTATACCACCGGTAGACCGCCTGTCAAGTTTCGTTCCATTTGGAGGTCGTTTGATACTCCAACGGTTAATCGGGTAA
>NW_025305537.1:0-775 GCF_018294505.1 Triticum aestivum
TACCTAGCAGCAGGAGCACCTCGATCAACACACAACACAAGGCAGTATGCGTTCAGCTCGCCACCTCCAGCTCCCGGTCTGGGCCCTCCTTCTGCTCTTGCACTTCTCAGCCTTCGTCCCGGCAGCCAGAGCACAGCAAAAATCGGTGAGCAGAAATCTTCTATAGATTAACTCTTCCGCCATTGATTAATTCCTAAACGTACGTACATCTCTTGCATGTAGACGATGAGTCGGAGTTCAGCTACGACTGTGGGGCGGAGAACGGGCCGGAGAACTGGGGCAAGATCAAGGAGGAGTGGGCGACGTGCATAACTGGGCGGATGCAGTCGCCCATCGACCTCTCCGACCGCTATGCCACACAGGCGCCCAACCTAGGGTACCTCAACCACTCCTACCGCTCTGCCAAGGCCTCCATCGTCAACCGTGGCCACGATATCGCGGTGATGTTCCACGGCGACGCCGGGAGCCTGTGGATTAATGGCACCGCCTACCACCTCAGGCAGCTGCACTGGCACACCCCAGCGAGCACCGCTTAAACGGCCGCCGGTACAGCCTGGAGCTTCATATGGTTCACCTCAGTGCCGAGAACAAGGCTGCCGTGATCGGCCGCCTCTATAAGATCGGCAGGCGCGACCATTTCCTGCATGAGGTACATTAGGTTTCTCTAACTACATCCAGCTGCTGCCAAGCAATATATGCTCCCTCTTACCCAAAATAAATGTCGTTGATTTAGTACAACAGAGGGAGTTAAGTTGTAAACTAATCCATTGTGCAG
>NW_025305538.1:0-775 GCF_018294505.1 Triticum aestivum
ATATGCACTAATTATTGGGCTAGAGACTCAATACAAGTGTGTACAGATGAAGACGTACACACAACCCATAGCTACAAAGTTAACAAAATGATATTCAATGTTTGGGAGTTCAGGAGCTCGATTTGACATTTCCCATATGATGCAATGCACCTCTCCTGCACCGTACGCATTAGCAGGTAGCGGTGCTACCGTACTGGACTACTAGGCAGTTCATTGGACTGGGTTAATATTTGATTTGCCGTCGCATCCTACGATGAATATTATATCTTCGCAAACATCTAATAGGTAAGGATGGATTCTTCCTCGCAACTCCAAGGTAGAACATTTCAACCTGGGGAAAATGTATGTTTTTTCACGTGTTTTGAGAATTTACCCATGCCGGCTGCTGCGTTTGAGAATTTGCTCCAGGTCATCAATTTCACGTGTTCCATGTTAGTAACACGGACCACACCATGGCTAGACATAGAGGATAACCATTTGTAACACAATACATATCCGTACATGACATCAGAGGAATACACATACATGTGGGAAGACTGCCAAGCCACTAGCGTGACACACATAGACCCATGTTAAATTGTGTGTGTGAACCGTCACGGCAATCTATCCATACAAGTGGGATATCTGATCAACAGAGCACACAGTTACCATGGTTGTGGAGTTGAAGAACTCACAACAATAGGGAAGCCAACCACTCACATCCACCAATACCCAACCACAGGCACTAAAACCACACATCACATGGACCACTCTACCTGGCTCTCCGTATCGTAGA
>NW_025305539.1:0-775 GCF_018294505.1 Triticum aestivum
GGGGGGGGGGGCTCTCTCCCCCTCGCTTCCGGTGGTGCCGGAGTGCCACCGGGGGTCATCATCATCACCGCAATCTTCACCAATAACTTCACCGCCACCATCACCAACTCTTACCCCCTCTATGCAGCGGTGTAACCTCTCTCTTACCCGCTGTAATCTATACTTAAACATGGTGCTCAATGCTATATATTATTTCCCAATGATGTATGGCTATCCTATGATGTTTGAGTAGATCTGTTTTGTCCTAATGGCTATTTGATGATCGTGATTGGTTTGAGTTGTATGTTTTATTATTGGTGATGTCCTATGGTGCTCTCCGTGTCGTGCAAGCATGAGGGATTCCCGATGTAGGGTTTGCAATATGTTCATGATTTTCTTATGGTGGGTGGCGTGAGTGACAGAAGCACAGACCCGAGTAAGTAGGTTGTTTGCGTATGGGATAAAGGGGACTTGATGTCACACACTGATTTTCATGCCACAACACTTAAGCTAATAAATCATGATAAAATGTGGTTTGACAAAAACTTTTGAGTGTTTTGTCTTAGCTTTGATTGAATGTTTGACTATTGTTTGCAAGTGCTCTAAAAATCAAATAAATCCTCCAACTCTTATACTCCTTCTCCTTGATCCAAAACCTTTTCCCAATGATCATACCATGTGTATAGAACAATATAGTATTTTCTTACAAAAATAATTTGGCCAAATAGTATTTTCAAAAATTAGTTTTCCAAAAACCCCTGAATTGAGGTTTGCACCGCAAGTACTTAATTAAGGG
>NW_025305540.1:0-775 GCF_018294505.1 Triticum aestivum
CGATCCATATTAATTTCGTTTGTTTTGTGCAAAGTTGGTCCATATTAATTTCATTTGTTTAGTATAAAGTTGGTATAACTTTGTACTAACCAAGTGATAGTGTCAGAAATGCTCTTATATTATGATACGGAGGGAGTAGATAGGATGAAGTAAGAATTATCAGGTTAAATCCTTTCGATCTATGTTTCTCTTTGTCAACGGCGGTTACAGTTATGAATCGATGGTTTATGGAGTCTTAGCATGACAACTTTCGAATTATGTACAACATGTTTTGCTTGGCCCGATGGGAGGGGCGATGATGGCGGTGCGCCTTCAGCTCAGTCCAATGTTTGTAGTCGTTGCTAGGTGGTCTTCGGATCTGATGTAATCTTTGTTACTGCATATGTTCTTTGTATTGTCTTTTTTTAATAGTTTGAGTTGTTTACCATACGTGTCACATGATTCTTTGTCCTACCTTGACACTTGATGAATAGATTGAAAGTTTTTCGGCAAAAATATAAAAATCAGTTTTTTGTGCAAAATTCTCTAATTCTTTTTTCTCCCTGTGGAGGGGGGCATTGTGTATTAAAGCGCAGCAGGCCGTCACGTACAAAATGTTTTTGTAACGTTGCTTGGGCATAATCAATCATGCATGGGGTGCACGGGCATGGCATGTGCCTTGCCCTGACCATGGCGCCATGCCGTGCATTGCCCTGGACCCGGTGATCAGTTGAACGGTGCATAGTAACAATAATGCGTATCTCTGTGCATGAGTAGTGTTGCATGGTTGGGGGGG
>NW_025305541.1:0-775 GCF_018294505.1 Triticum aestivum
ATATTCGCAATATCCAGATTGCAATCTCAGTTTCTTGCCTGTTCTTCGTTTGCTCGCAGGAAACAGACCCTCGTGGTCAGGTTGATCGTGCTCCGGCGTGGTCGATAACCTCTCGGAGTTGGTTTAGCGATTGCTAAGGCGCGACGTCCTCGCACGTTCGTAGTCGGATCGTCAAAGTCGACTTCCATCAAAGCGATATTCATCATCTCATCGAAAGACGGGACACCTTTGCCTCTATCAAGTGGTATCAGATTTCCAGGTTGCTCGGTGAGATTTTACAGTTTTTCGTAGTTTAGATCGAGTCTGTTCTTCATACCTACAGTCCACGAAAAAGCCACAAAAAAAAATTAGGGTTAGTTCATCATATCCGAACCAATCTGAGCCTTTGCATAATCTTTTTAGGGTTTTTGCTTTGTTGAATTTGCGGTTGCATCGTCGTGTCAAGTTGCTGGTCTTAGAGTCTAGTCTTTTAGAGTGTCGAGTTCTGGTCATAAGTTGTCACGCCGCCGCCGCACCATCATCATCTCCTTGCCATCTACCACCATTGCTTATCCGCCACCGCTTTGAATCCGTATCCATATACCACCACCGCTGCCATATACCACCACCGCTGCCATATACTACCGCCATATATCCACCACCAATCCGAGTTCTCTTCATAGTCGGTTTGTTTTAGAGATCCATATATTTTCCGTTTCGTGTTTCCTTGCCTGAGTAGGTCTCGGAAAAAAAAAAAGTCTGGAGACCCCCGGGCAGTTTTTAGGCCAAAATTTCG
>NW_025305542.1:0-775 GCF_018294505.1 Triticum aestivum
GTGATGAACTATAATATGCAAGGGATAACGGAAACGATTCCCAAGCTCTTCGTAATGCTGAAATTGACGAAGGTAGAAATCGATAAAAACATCAAGTGTTGATGGTAGACAAGACCACTAGTTTCAAGAAAAGGGCAGAGTGAAGAAGGGGAACTTCAAGAAGAATAGCAAGCAAGTTGCTACTCAAGTGAAGAAGCCCAAGTCTGGTCCTAAGCCTGAGACTAAGTGCTTCTACTGCAAAGGGACTGGTCACTGGAAGCGGAACTACCCCAAGTGACTAGCGGATAAGAAGGATGGCAAAGTGAACATAAGTATATTTGATATACATGTTATTGATGTGTACTTTACTAGTGTTTATAGCAACCCCTTAGTATTTGATACTAGTTCAGTTGCTAAGATTAGTAACTCGAAACGGGAGTTGCAGAATAAACAGAGACTAGTTAAGGGTGAAGTGACGATGTGTGTTGGAAGTGGTTCCAAGATTGATATGATCATCATCGCACACTCCCTATAATTTCGGGATTAGTGTTGAACCTAAATAAGTGTTATTTGGTGTTTGCGTTGAGCATGAATATGATTTGATCATTTTTGTTATAATACGGTTATTCATTTAAGCAAGAGAATAAATTGTTGTTCTGTTTACATGAATAAAACCTTATATGGTTACACACCCAATGAAAATAGTTCGTTGGATCTCGATCCTAGTGATACACATAATCATAATATTGAAACCAAAAGATGCAAAGTTAATAATGATAGTGCAACTTATTTGTGG
>NW_025305543.1:0-775 GCF_018294505.1 Triticum aestivum
TCTGAGTTACGAGTTTTGGCACACAATTAAGACATTGTGGAAATTGTTTCGCAATTAATACCGCCTGGAACACCATAATGTGATGGTGTGTCCGAACATCATAGTTGCACCCTATTGGATATGGTGCGTACCATGATGTCTCTTATCGAATTACCACTATCGTTCATGGGTTAGGCATTAGAGACAACCACATTCACTTTAAATAGGGCACCACGTAATTCCGATGAGATGACACCGTATGAATTATGGTTTAGAGAAACCTAAGTTGTCGTTTCTTAAAGGTTTGGGGCTGCGACGCTTATGTGAAAAAGTTTCAGGATTAAGCTCGAACCCAAAGCGGATAAAATGCATCTTCATAGGAAACCCAAAACAGTTGGGTATACCTCCTAATTCAGATCCGAAAGCAATATGGATTGTTTCTTGAATCGGGTCCTTTCTCGAGGAAAAGTTTCTCTCGAAAGAATTGAGTGGGAGGATGGTGGAAACTTGATGAGGTTATTGAACCGTATCTTCAACTAGTGTGTGGCAGGGCACAGGAAGTTGTTCCTGTGGCACCTACACCAATTGAAGTGGAAGCTTATGATATTGATCATGAAACTTCGGATCAAGTCACTAACGAACCTCGTAGGATGACAAGGACACGTACTACTTCGAAGTGGTACGGTGATCCTGTCTTGAAGATCATGTTGCTAGACAACAATGAACCTACGAGCTATGGAGAAGCGATGGTGGGCCCAAATTCCGACAAATGGTTAGGAGCCATAAAATCCGAGAA
>NW_025305544.1:0-775 GCF_018294505.1 Triticum aestivum
GGCAGCACGGAGCAAGGGACGCGAGCTGTCGGACGAAGGCATGCATCCATGACGAAGACCGAAGAAGAAGAGCAGGACAACCAGGCCGCCATGCTTTGGAGCCGAGACACCAACCGCTCCACCACCGAGAGCAACTCCCAACCGCCGCCTTCAAGAAGGAACACGGCACCGAGGTGCCGTCGACGCCCAGACCAGGGGAGAAACGGCTTTCGCCGGAGCTCAGGGCGGAGGCGGGAGGGGGAGGGTCCACCCCAAAGCCTCCAAGGAGGGGCTCGGCGTCAAAGACGTCGACTTTGGTGAGGGGGGTGGGGCGCCGCGCCGGCCAAGGGTTTCCCCCGGAACCACCCCCACACGCCAGATCCAGCCATCCGGCACCACGGGACGATGGACACCGCCGCCAGAGACCAGCGCCGGCACGGATCGGAGCAGATCGGGCTGGCACCGAAGCTTCACCATGGAATCCTGGTGGACAGCGAGGGGCCGCCACTGCGCCAACGACCGTGACCTCCACGCTGCCCACGCAGCCGTGGGAGGCCACCCACCAGCACCCACCGGCGCTGCCCACCGCCCAGGCCGCGCCGCACGCCGCCGACCAGGGCCGCTGCCCTGGGGCCCGCAGCCCTCCATCTGAGGAGGAGGCGCCAGATCCCCGCCGCCACCATCATCGGGGACGCGCGCCGAGCGCCGGGCGCCCCTCTGGCAGCGGTGGAGAGGAGGAAGAAGGAGGGGGAACCGCGGTGGCGGCGCTAGGGTTGCCCCTGAGTCGCCTTAGAGG
>NW_025305545.1:0-775 GCF_018294505.1 Triticum aestivum
TGGTGATTTCTTCCACCCCAAGCAAGCCACAATACCCACTTGCGTGATAGTCATGCAGTAGCCATGGTTTTCAACTTGAATCTTTATTAAACGTTTGTTTTTTGACAAGATGGTTATCATTGTTCTGGTGATGTTTAGATTTGCATGTTCACTTTTGTGCTATGTTGTTTCATACTCTGTGATCATGTTATACCTGATAGTATTCCCTTTCATATGTTTATGCTTGCTAGTAGTACATGTTGATGTTGGTGATGTTCATACTAGTCAGTATGCCATGCTCAGTGGATATGATTTATTATTGATACGATGGATAGTTATGTGATACCATCATGATTATGTTGATATCATGTTCATGCATTTTATCATGACTAAGCATATTTGCATTCAAGTTAACCGGATTAAATTGAACTTGAAAAATTGTTGGCTGAGTCATGGTGCCGCTGAAACGATGCTGACCAGTGCAACCACGCTTACCGGTATGGGACGGTCCTAACTGGGTCTATTGTCGTGCCTGTCGTTGCTGCCTCCAACAAGGGAAGGTTAGTGGGCGCACGCTACCCTGATCAGGTAGGCAGACATAAGCCTTGTGTGCCCATTGTTGAGTTATGTTTTTGGGTCCCATAGTGGATCGTTGACACGACAGTGGTTTGAGGTGTCTTGAGGTAGGCACGGGGCCACCTGTAACATCCCAAATTTTCATTTTGGAATGTTATACATAGATCATCATTGCATATCATAATTTTGTTGCATAGTTGGCTCGATCCTAGAAATTCCA
>NW_025305546.1:0-775 GCF_018294505.1 Triticum aestivum
CTAGTGGCTTTGGAGTGACTCTTTGTTGCATGTTGAGGGTTAGTTATATGATCCAATTATGTTATTATTGTTGAGAGAACTTGCACTAGTGAAAGTATGAACCCTAGACCTTATTTTGAAGCATTGCAATACCGTTTTTGCTCACTTTTATTACTTGTTACCTTGCTATTTTTATAATCTCATATTACAAAAACCTTTATCTACCATCCATATTGCACTTGTATCACCATCTCTTCACCGAACTAATGCACCTATACAATTTACTATTGCATTGGGTGTGTTGGGGACACAAGAACTCTTTGTTATTTGGTTGCATGGCTGTTTGAGAGAGACCATCTTCATCCTACGCCTCCCACAGATTGATAAACCTTAGATCATCCACTTGAGGGAAATTTGCTACTATCGTACAAACCTCGACACTTGAGGAAAATTTGATATTGTCTATAAGAAGAAGGTTGCGTAGTAGACATCACGGGAGCAGGTGGTGGTGCAACGCTAGTCGAGCTGCTCCTGAAGAAGTCAGCAAGGGGAAAGTCCGCTGCATCTTTATTTGGATTTTGCGTGCTCCAACTGACGATAGCCGAAACCCAGACACCACAAGAAGTTGCCATCTCCCGTGTTGCGGCAGCAACTGTTGCTGCGACTATCTCACCTAATTTCTTCTCAACCGCAATCTCAACCTTCTTATAGATGTTTTCTTCATTTAACCTCCGTCTTTCCTTTCTCTCCTTCGTGGTCTCACGGTAGTTCTTCTTCCACATGGCACCGTCTGCGA
>NW_025305547.1:0-775 GCF_018294505.1 Triticum aestivum
AGCCAGTGGAGGAGCCCTGAACAAGCCCACATATTTCTGAAAATCTAGTCATATTTGCTAACTTCCACATGTAAGCCTGCAAAAATGTACTACTCCCTTTGTAACTTTTTATAGGACGTTTTTTAGTCCATGGCAGTGTCAAAAAATATCTTATATTAAGTTAGAGGGAGTACTATTTAGGATTGAAGGTTTAATAGGAAATAATTACTTGAACTGCAGCTTCAACTGCAGCTGCATTGCAAGGAAGTTTTACTCATTGTTGGAGAGGGTAGGATGCGGTTGAAGAGTGAAACTGGTAATAGCAGAGCATGGAGAGGCAAGTTAAATTTCTGCAGGCATTAGCACCTGCAAAGTTGTGATGAGGAAGGAAGGAACCTTGCGGGAGAAAGTTCCAGAACATCCACGCTTTTCTCTGCAAATTGTTAGTATCAATTGAACTTGACTGACTTTGTTCTGAAAAGATGCAACATAGTGAACTGTTGAACCTTCCTATATACTAAGCTTTGTTAACCAATAAATAGTATTGTTCTGGCTAATTTCAATCTGTATGATGAACTTTAAGTATCTACTCGGCTTTCAAAGCGAAGATGGATAATCCTTCTCACAGTATGAGCTCTCTTGGGCAGCACAGCTGAGGGTGAGCAACAGGCGGAGCTGGACGCGCCATGGAGTTTCAACATGGGAAGATTGAATGGAACACTGCTTCTGACAAGCAGGTTGGTTGCAGGACTGAACTGCTAAGTGCTAACTGTTATAAGTATACGAACTTCCTTAG
>NW_025305548.1:0-775 GCF_018294505.1 Triticum aestivum
TTTTTTTTGTGAAGGACCTACCATATATTTGTTGCAAAATTGGACCTAATCAATTTTATAAATACTAGGCCATATTTAATGCACAATTGACAAAATGGTTGGGTGTCAAAAGTTTTGATCCACCTCCAGTGAAAAAGACAAATTCCCGCCGATTTAGTAGGAAGCGGGTCAAATTTGAACTGCAGCTGCCTCATAGTTTGCTATTTATTTTTTCCAAAAATCATTTCTAGTTACATAAGTACCTATTTAAACATAAATACATGGTTTGGTGGCGATACGTCGAGATTTGGACGGTGGCCGAGGGCCCCAACTCTAGAGCGCGTAAACTCGCATGCCCGCCGCATGGTCACTGCGTGACCGTGGCATTGGCATGTGTTCTGGGTGGCCTAGGCATGTCTAGCGGGTTGGGCACTCCCTAGGTAGGTGCTAGGAAGAAAATCACAACATAAGATTCTCACGAGGAGACTGATCGATGCTCAAACATGAATAAGCAGCCAAGTGTTTGATTAGTGGTACGGGAAATGCACATGGCTAATGGGCGTGAGTTTTGGCTGAGGATGACCAGTAACTAAGAAGACCATCTTCACAAATTTTCATCTCAGAAGGAGGAGCCTAGGTGGTACTTGCTCTGCAAAGTACAACATTGGACATAAATACGAATGTTGAAGCTGGGCTCAAAATAATGAATGGATCGAGCTGGCATTTGGTGGAGGATGGTTATTTGGGCATAGGAAAGCACTGTAGAAAATGGATACCATTTGGACATGCCAAAGTG
>NW_025305549.1:0-775 GCF_018294505.1 Triticum aestivum
GGGTTTGATCTAATGCAATAAAACTGGGTAGTAGGAAAGATATGATCAAAGTGTTACTTGCCTTGCTGATGATCCGCGTGACCTAGAGATTCGAAGTAACAAGCGGCGCACTCCGGGTAATCTAACGCAGACAAACAACAAGCATACAATAAGTACTCATCTAATGCACAGGGAAATCTCGAATAAAAGATCTAACCAGAGAGTTCAACTTAAGAACCCTGGTTGCAAAAGAATCGAATCAAATAAGGCATCGAAAGTCGGAACTCGAGAGAGAACGACTCGGTTTAGAAATCTGAAATTAGGTCAAAATTTCACAGTAGCAAAACTCTGTGAAAGTTGGTTAGTCGGAACGGCGGTTTCGTTACGAAACTCCAGGCGTTTGAATCACCTGATTCCGATAAACGAGCAAGAAATAAAACAGATTTGAAAATTGGATCGGAAATCGAATCAGAAAAATAACGGATTAAATCCGAATAAAAGAAAAACGACGAACGGTTTAAATAACGGACGTTCGTTAACAGAACGAATCCAACGAACACGTTCATTGAAACGAACGGTTCGGTGAACGTTCGTTAATTAAGAAAACCGAAAAAAAACCAATCTAGTTTTTTTTTTAAATAAACCGGATCGATTTATTAGGGGAAAACCGGATCGGGGCGCGGGGCTACCTCCGGTGGTCTTCGCCGGCGGGGCTCCGGCGGGGCTCCGGGCGGGGCGGGAGGTCCGGCGGGGTCGGGAGGGGGCGGCGAGGGGCGGCGGGGTTCCGGCGTCGGCG
>NW_025305550.1:0-775 GCF_018294505.1 Triticum aestivum
ATAATCTCTTTTCGTGAGGAATAGCCAAATAATCTTAACTAGCTCATGTGGACAGAACTACTACCATTTCAAGATATTATAAGCTACTTACGTCTGTTCCAAATTATAAGATGGTTTGGTAGGCTAAAATGGTCTAACAAAACGTTTTATAATTTGGCAGGGATGTAGTTGTGCTGGCGCAGCATAGCACTTAGATGTACACTTTTTAATTAACACATTGCTTTCCATTACCATGACATGCTGGCTAAATCGCCAATTATAGAGTTCATTCCAAACGGGAAAACGCCCTAGCCAACTCTCGCAATTGTCATTCCTCAGTTTGAATCCATGCACAGCTAGAGTGTGTATTGCATAAATATAGAACATCGGGCATACATTCAGTTTTACAAGTGGATAATTACATATATGCTCAAAATTTCACTCATGCGGTTCTAAAATTACGACAACTGGAAGTGAACATATCTATGTGCACAGAATAGACAGTCGAAACTGAGGCAACATTCTGAAAAGTTGATCTCGCTAGAAACTGAATTCTTCAATTTGTGCTTATTCTTATTGAACTGATCGCAATGCTTCCCATGCTCGACGGCTGCCAATGACATGCCTGCGTTGCAAACTGATTCACTGCGCTGACACGCATGACATTGGTAACTACATGGAAACTGCAAGTTACCCACACTGGCTGCTTGGTTCACACTGGGTGCTCCATTGGTGTGTTATATATACTAGATGACACGTTGCGCCCATGGCGCAAAGGCCGAGCGCAAGGAAGGTA
>NW_025305551.1:0-775 GCF_018294505.1 Triticum aestivum
TAGGTACAAGTTGGTTTGTCATGCATGAGACTTGTACAGATGGATAGATTGCCTTTTTCTGATAATTTTTCATATATAAATGATTTCAATCTGAGCTACGGTTGAATTTCTATGATTTTTTGAAGTTTATATCATTTTCTGGAATTTTCCTGATTGAATTTTAATCCAGAAAATATATTACTGCATCACCATGACATCTGTGTGACGTCATCAGGTCAACGGCGTAAGCCCAGGTCAAACCTGATGCTGGGGTCCACATGTCAGCCTCTAACTAAACTAACCTAGCTTAGTTAATACTAACCTAAGTTAATTAGACGGGGGAGGTTATTAGCACTAACCTAAACAGGGTTAGGCCGGTGTTAAGCCGCCGGCGACGACCATAGGCGGCGGAGCACCGCGGAAACGGGCTACGGTGCCCCGTTCGCAGCGTGGCTAGGCTCGTTCGAGAGCCCAGACCAGACCGTGTTAGGCAGTGGTGCCAACCGGGCCTGGGGTGGCCGGAGGTGACAGCGAGGAGCTCGGCCGCGACGGCCGGAGCCCGGGTGAGGCGCGAGCAGCGCTGTGGTGCACATGCGGGAGAGCTGAAGTGCTGGTGTGTGCATGCGTGATGCGGCAAGGGCGATGGACATGCCCGGTGGACCAAATGGTCGCCGGAGGCGCGTCAGCAGTGAGCGTAGGTGATGGCGGGTGCGGTCGAGCTAGGTAAAGTCGCCACGGCGTGCGAGGAGGAGAACAGAGCGGGAGAGAATGGCCAGTAGCTCATAGCGGTCACGAC
>NW_025305552.1:0-775 GCF_018294505.1 Triticum aestivum
ATATATATATATAATTCACCATGTATGTATTCATCAGTTGATCTACTTTGTCAATTTTATTACGTCCATGCAACCTACACTCTAATAGGTAATGATAGGTCCTAATCCCATCCGAGTATGTTTAGATTGGGTTCATTTTCCCATGCTATGCCCCGGATCCTACGCAAAATTTCGGCAGCACCTCCCCGCTGTTCTCCTGATACACGTCTCTGCAATAAACAGAGAGGATGTGTACCCGGAGAACAACAGGGGAGGCACTGACGAAATTTATGCGTCGGATCCGGAGCAAAGCATATGGGAAAACGAACCCAATCTAAACATACTCGGGCTGTCCATGGATAGCGTTGGACAATTCGAAAGAATCAAGGTTATAAATATGCAAATGCATGCATATTTATAACTATGACGCTTTCGAACGGGAGACACATATTGGTTACGCATACTGATGATTCAAGACACATATATATCTAGCTATCAAGTTTCATCGGAATAGATCAAATAATTAATGGGGGAGGAGGACATGTCATTTGTGCTCACCCACAAACGAAGGGGCAGAGCTCGTCAAACGCACGGCGAGGTCGTCGAACACCAAACCTCGCAGCGATGAAACAACTGCACATTTAAAACTACCCAATCAACACAATTATATATGATGTTTTTCATAACAAAATCGAAAGATATATGACCTAACTAATAATTCACAAATATATGACCCCGTCGGCTTCTGGAAAGGCCAAAGAACACCTTTTCGGGAGGTGTCGGGGGTCGGGGTGTC
>NW_025305553.1:0-775 GCF_018294505.1 Triticum aestivum
AAAAATGAAATCCCATTGTAACAGACGAGTTTCCGGATGAAATCCTGATACTTTGAAAGAGATTGTCCGTTTTGTACACGAAGTGCATCCAGTTTTTGCCGTAACCCTCTCAACTTTCTTGCACATGCTATGTGGATGAAATGATGATATCATGCCAACTTTCAACCTTTTAAGAGTTCATTTGAAATGTTTTCAATTTTCGGGTCTTATAGCTCAAAATAATTAGTAAATGCATGAAAAATAACAAATGAAGTCAGAAAGGATTGAACAATTATGATGTGCCTTTGAATGGTGCATTTTGAACACACAAAAAGTCAGGAGTTCAAATAAGGTTTAAAAAAATGAAATCCCTTTGTAACAGACGAGTTTCCGGATGAAATCCTGATACTTTGAAAGAGATTGTCCGTTTTGTACACGAAGTGCATCCACTTTTTGCCGTAACCCTCTCAACTTTCTTGCACATGCTATGTGGATGAAATGATGATATCATGCCAACTTTCAACCTTTTCAGAGTTCATTTGAAATGCTTTTCAATTTTTGGATCTTATAGCTCAAAATAATTAGTAAATGCATGAAAAATAACAAATGAAGTCAGAAAGGATTGACAAATGATGATGTGGCTTTGAATGGTGCATTTTGAACACACAAAAAGTCAGGAGTTCAAATAAGGTTTAAAATATGATATCCCTTTGTAACAGACGAGTTTCCGGATGAAATCCTGAAACTTTGAAAGAGATTGCCCGTTTCGTACACGAAGTGCATCCAGTTTTTTCCG